>NC_137620.1:51658600-51696100 GCF_963280865.1 Gymnoscopelus braueri | reverse complement strand
TTTGGGCTGCGGACCCCCATCTGAAAACGTGTTGTGCCAGGGACCCCCATCTGAAAACGTGTTGTGTCAGGGACCCCCATCTGAAAATGTGTTGTGTCAGGGACCCCCATCTGAAAACGTGTTGTGTCAGGGACCCCCATCTGAAAACGTGTTGTGTCAGGGACCCCCATCTGAAAACGTGTTGTGCCAGGGACCCCCATCTGAAAACTTGTTGTGCCAGGGACCCCCATCTGAAAACGTGTTGTGTCAGGGACCCCCATCTGAAAACGTGTTGTGTCAGGGACCCCCATCTGAAAACGTGTTGTGTCAGGGACCCCCATCTGAAAACGTGTTGTGTCAGGGACCCCCATCTGAAAACGTGTTGTGTCAGGGACCCCCATCTGAAAATGTGTTGTGTCAGGGACCCCCAGAGGAGAAGATTTATGTTTACCAGACAAATCTAAATTATTCAAAATGCTCCAAACATTTTCAATATTTTTCTCTTTTCAAAAACAGCAGATCTACAAGCTCACAGCGCGGCACAAGGTGCCGCGCTGTGAGCTTGTAGAGCTGCTGTTTTTGTGTTGCCAACGCATAACATTATAAAATGGTTAACACATGGAACCATTTATTATCTTTGGGACCCTAAACTACACTGTAAAATTATAAGAGTTCATTTAACTCAGAGTCACAGACCTGTAAGGGTCCATTTGGTTCCATTTAAACACTCTCAGAGTTACAGACCTGTAAGGGTCCATTTGGACCCCTTGGGGGTCCCCAGACCTGACATTGAAAAGCGGTGGTCTAGACCAGTGGTTCTCAAAGTGTGGTCCGGGGACCCCCAGGGGTCCTTGAGGGGGTTCCAGGGAGGGTTTAAAGTTAAACATATATAAATTGACATTTTCAAAATGGCAGACCTACAAGCTCACAACGTGTGAACTTGTAGATCTGCCATTTTCAAATACATCTTGGAACACATTTTGGAATATGTTTTGAAACATTTTAATAACACAGATCTTGTATGGGGGTCCCTGGTACAACATGTTTTCAGAGGAGGGGTCCACGGAAATCCTCTCTGACACCAGTTCACTATCGTCTCCTTTTCTTTGATTCAGTCATCACCACAGGGAGATCAGATTACATCAGATTACATTAGATTAGATCAAATCAGATTACATCAGATTACATTAGATTAGATCAGATCAGATTACATAAGATTAGATTACATTACATTAAATCAGATTACATAAAATTAGATTACATTACATTACATTAAATCAGATGCTGCACAAACCTCCACTCCACAGATGTATAAATATGTATCATAAATCATCATACTGATGATGATGATGTAAATATCAGTGTCATACGTGTGTCTCTCATGTAGAAACACACTCATGTATTTGATATAAATATGTATCATAAATAGTGATGATGTAAATATCAGTGTCATACGTGTGTCTCTCATGTAGAAACACACTCATGTATTTGATATAAATATGTATCATAAATAGTGATGATGTAAATATCAGTGTCATACGTGTGTCTCTCATGTAGAAACACACTCATGTATTTGATGTCTATTTGACACAACAGAGTGAGGAACAGTGTGTGTTTGACTCCGGATTCAAACATCCACTAAATGCATTCATTCATCAATGAAGTCAAATCATTCATTGTTTATCTATTGATTCATTATTAGATCATTGTTTCATTGTGTTTTCATTCCATATTATTCTCATTCTTCATAATGTTTCATTTCATGTGTTATTGTACGATCATTAAAGATGACATCATCTTCTCAGAGAGAGAGATTATTGTAAGGTCATTTGTAGAAATAAACTGTAATTGTTTAATAAATGTTTTGAAAGTCTGTCGTTGTTCCTGTGTATTAATATTATTAGGACATTATTTATGTTGCTTGCAGTGGTGGAAAGTAACTAAGTACATTTACTCAAATACTGTATTTTCTTTTACTTTACTGCAGTATTTCCAAGTTATTTTTTACAATTTTACTTCTACTCTACTACATCTCAAAGGCAGATATTTTTACTCCACTACAATTATTTGAACACTTTAGTTACTTTGTAGATTTTTAGTATTATAACAAAAACACTTCAGACCTATACACTTCCACAATTTGAATGTAGCTGATCTACAAGCTCACAACGCGTCGCTTTGTGACGCGTTGTGAGCTTGTAGATCTGCTATTTTCAAAGGATTTTTATTCATCTATATATACAATTGAGATGCAGGCGCATGCGCAAGTAATTTGACTCATTTGTTTGTTTGTTTGTTTGTTTGTTTGTTTGTTTGTAAGTTTGTCTAAAGTTTGTCACAAACTGCGCATGTTTGGCGAGGCAGCGAGAGATCATGTTTCACCGGCGTGGACTGCTTCTGCTATGCGCTCCATTGTCTCACACACACACACACACACACACACACACACACACACACACACACACGGAGCAGGGTCTTTGTGAAATCCCGAAGTGGAGTTTTGGTCATTGGAACGGTGCACGTGTCCTTAAACCCTCTGGCTCTGTACTTGGTCTGCTCTTTTTTTACCTTCTAAACCGTTGCCAAAAATATCTGATCTACCATCTCACAACACACTGTGACGCATTGTGAGCTTGTAGATCTGCTATTTTATGCAAATGTTCAACTATATGGAATATGGATGCTAGGGTTCAAGTGGTTCATGTAAAAAACTTACTGTAGTAACTCTGAGGACCCCCTAGAGGACCCCCTTTAGTAACTCTGAGGACCCCCTAGAGGACCCCCTTTAGTAACTCTGAGGACCCCCTAGAGGACCCCCTTTAGTAACTCTGAGGACCCCCTAGAGGACCCCCTGTAGTAACTCTGAGGACCCCCTAGAAGACCCCCTGTAGTAACTCTGAGGACCCCCTAGAGGACCCCCTGTAGTAACTCTGAGGACCCCCTAGAGGACCCCCTGTAGTAACTCTGAGGACCCCCTAGAGGACCCCCTGTAGTAACTCTGAGGACCCCCTAGAGGTCCCGGACCCCTTGTTGAAGACTTGAACACTCTCTCAAACTTGTTCATGTCAAGGACCCCAAAATTACATGTATTTGACCGCGGACCCCCATCTCAAAATATTATTTTGTTCCAGGGACCCCCCCCCCCCCCCCCCAGAAAGATTTGAGTTACAAATGTTCCCTTTAAAAATATGTGTATTAAAATATTTGTGTGTAAATATAGTGTTCCTCTGGAGTGAGTGTGTAAATATAGTGTTCCTCTGGAGTGAGTGTGTAAATATAGTGTTCCTCTGGAGTGAGTGTGTAAATATAGTGTTCCTCTGAGTGAGTGTGTAAATATAGTGTTCCTCTGGAGTGAGTGTGTAAATATAGTGTTCCTCTGAGTGAGTGTGTAAATATAGTGTTCCTCTGAGTGAGTGTGTAAATATAGTGTTCCTCTGAGTGAGTGTGTAAATATAGTGTTCCTCTGGAGTGAGTGTGTAAATATAGTGTTCCTCTGAGTGAGTGTGTAAATATAGTGTTCCTCTGAGTGAGTGTGTAAATATAGTGTTCCTCTGGAGTGAGTGTGTAAATATAGTGTTCCTCTGAGTGAGTGTGTAAATATAGTGTTCCTCTGAGTGAGTGTGTAAATATAGTGTTCCTCTGGAGTGAGTGTGTAAATATAGTGTTCCTCTGGAGTGAGTGTGTAAATATAGTGTTCCTCTGAGTGAGTGTGTAAATATAGTGTTCCTCTGGAGTGAGTGTGTAAATATAGTGTTCTTCTGGAGTGAGGAGCTGGGATGCATGTCCCACGGTCTCACCAGGTCATGCACTTAGTTCGTGTTGCTGTCAAATCTAGATATTAAAACTTGTGTCAGGTATGTTTATATCACCACCAGTCAGTCAATCAATGCAATTTGAAATGTCCCTCTGGAGTGAGTGTGTAAATATAGTGTCCCTCTATATATCTATATAGCTTTGCTGTTTGCATCTTCAATTAACCAATCTAGAATCCCCATGTCCAAGAGTGTAACATTAGCAGCTTCACCAGCGCTAGTTACGAGGCTGGGCAACGCTAGATAATTAACACCAGCTGTGCGTGTGTGCGTGCGCGTGTGTGCGTGCGCGTGTGTGCGTGCGTGTGTGTGCGCGCACGTGTCTGAGAGTGGTTCTGCTGGGGACCAGGGCGTCCCCAGCAGAACCTGCAGCAAAACTGAAATTGCTTTAGGACAAATTGCTTTAGGAAAGACCTGAAATTGCTTTAGGACAACCCGGCTCTTACGTGTCTGCTAAGGTACTGCGCAGCCTGTGTGGAGAGAGTCTCTTACGTGCGGTGTTTGGGAAACGGCACGTAGACCCTTCGTAAGGACCGCACATAAGTCCCTACGCAGCATCTCTTTTGGAAACGAGGCCAATGAGTGTTCATATGGCTGTGTATGGAAGACATGCAATAATATCCTGCTGTATTGTAACCCTATCAATCACTGGAAAAACAACCCAACGTTCATCTAGAGTACTGCTGATGATTGTAGAGTGGGCAATTAGACTGGAGCAAGCTCAGATAAATTATAAATTATAAGTTGTAGTTGTAACTATTACAAACTATTCATATCCAACACAAAGGTTTTTGCTAGGCAAAAATACACCCTTTCAATGCACTTATTGCCATGCATATAGGCTCACGTCTACACCTTTTGTCATTCATATGTATTGATGTTATAACATATGAAATGTAATGTTTTCATATTGGTCAAGGTGTGCTGTCACAATGTTTCCGCATTACATCTGCATGTTTTTATAGTGTGTGCGTGTCCGCGCATTTAACGCACGTGCACGAAAATGCACGTGCACGTGACTGCGCATGCATGTACGCTCCCCGCTTCTAAAAGTAGCACTAAAACACTGAACACACCCACATTGGATATGTTATCCAATTAATTATTGTTCATATTCCATCCTGATTGGCTAAGATTCACATCTAAAGTTTGCTGTAGTGGCTTGTTTGAACAAAATGCCGCAAATCATGAACGCAGCGTCCGAATGCAGTCAAACTTTGCACGCACATTCACACTATGTTGAGGAACAAATGCTACCCTTTTTAACATTGGCCTGTTATAGCGCCACCAGCAGGACTAATTTTGCAAAACACATTTTTGGAACACATCAACTTTCAATTCCAGAGCCACAAACCAACAGTCACTGAACATGTTTCACTGCCACACCGGGCCCCAACATGACAGCAACGTGTTTCACTGCCACACCGGGCCCCAACATGACAGCAACATGTTTCACTGTCACACCCGGCCCCAACATGACAGCAACATGTTTCACTGCCACACCCCCAACATGACAACAACATGTTTCACTGCCACACCGGGCCCCAACATGACAGCAACATGTTTCACTGCCACACCCCCAACATGACAGCAACATGTTTCACTGTCACACCGGGCCCCAACATGACAGCAACATGTTTCACTGTCACACCCCCAACATGACAGCAACATGTTTCACTGCCACACCGGGCCCCAACATGACAGCAACAGAGCTACTGTACATCTTGAACCACATCAGCACATGACACAAACAGCATCAAACACAAACAGCATCAAACACAAACAGCATACAACACAAACATCATACAACACAAACTGCAGCAGCAGCATCATCCAGCAAAGGAAAAGGAAAAATTAAGTCTGTCACAATTATTACATAATCACCTGAGCACAAGTATTTCAGATAATCGCAATACTTTTTCGGATAATCGACATAATAATTTCCATGTTGAAAAATGTTCATATGTTTTCAAACATTTACAAAAAGAGTGGAAATAGCAGACTGCTGTTTCCACTATTCATGTTTTTTTTAAGTATAAAGTTATTGAGTTATGCAAGTTATTTGTCATATCTGACCCGTGCACCTTTTGTTTACAAAGACAGACACATTTTTATTAATAATGTTACAATGTTCAGTGTACGATGCAATAATTAATTAATTCAGACTAGTTAATCCCAATTATTTGAGCGACAATTAATCGTCAAGTAAAATGTCATAATCGTGACAGTCCTAAAGAGGTTCCTCCCCTGCAACACCTCTGCCAGCCTTGAGTATCTGAAAGAAAGAAAGAAAGAAAGAAAAATTAATTCAAGTAACCGATAGCCACGTATACGTATACTTTATTCTGTCACAACATGCAGCCTAGTATACGTATACTGTATCCTGTCACAGCATACACAGCCTAGTATACGTAGAGCTTGTAGATCGGCTATTTTCACAATGTTTGCCTCTTTTTCTTACGTAACATTTGGCCAATTTAGTATTAAAAGTCATAATTGTAACTTTATAAATGTGCAAATACCCTGTATACACTTATAGGGCATAGCAGTGGCGGCCATTTTGTCACTGATAGAAAACCCATTAATGTTTCCCATGGATAATTCCGAAAATAGTTTTTATAAATGATGTTAAGCCTGGAACCAAGCCATCCAGGATCCTGATGAATGTGCCCAGTGGTGCAAAAAGCACTCAAAATCTTTACTTGAGTAAAAGTACCAATACAGCCATTTTCAAATACTCTATTAGAAGTAAAAGTCTGGTATTCAAACTTTACTTCAGTAAAAGAACAAAAGTATTGGCATCAAAATATACTTAAAGTACCAAAAGTAAAAGTACTCATTATATGCACAAAGCGTTACGATGTGTCACGTTGTGAGTTTGTAGATCGGCTATTTTCAAATAGCCTAACTAGGCTATAGGGCTGAAGTGGTATGTTTTGTAATAATAATCCAAATCTACAAAAAAAATTGTAACCAAAGTTTTCAAATAATTGTAGTGGAGTAAAATATTTGTCTCTTGGATGGAGTGGAGTAGAAGTAAAAGTATTGAAAATTCAAAATACTCCAGTAAAGTAAAAGCGCCTCAAAATTGTACAGTAGCCTACTTGAGTACATGTACTTAGTTACTTTACCACTGACTAGGCCTGCAAACACAGCTCAACCATACAACATATTCACTTCACATCACACAACAATGCTTCATCCTGACTAGTTGTTGCTTTACCAAGTAAAATAAAAGTGAAATTAAACACACAAATTCCATCAATTCCTTTAATGCTAAGCCGCTAATTAGCTAAGCTAAGTCACCTGCAGAAACTCACCTCAGTTTGGTCAGATGGAGAAAATGTCTCGTCACAAACGTGTTTTAGCAGCTTTCACCACTCTGGTAGCCTGCTGCAACCCTCCTGATTTCGTGTATAAAGGGGCGTGTGTATAGAGCCGGCGAGAGACGGCGCCTGATCCCATTGGTTCACCGATCTGTCCGTCAACCCCCGCCCCGTTAACACAACATTACGAGCGACGCCCACTGCACTCTGGTTGGTTGGGAAATGAAACACTTCCTCATACCCAGTACAGGCTATAGTTGGGCCAGGCTTTTATTTTTTAGCAAAACTAAGCAATAAAAGCCTGGAGATCGAGGCTACCACTCTGGTAAACACTGACAACTCTACACAACGTTCATGTGGAGTAAAGTTGCATTTGAGTTGTTTATTTTGCTCTTTTACTTCCAAATTTACCAGAGCTTGTAACAAACTACACACACTGTGTGTGTGTGTGTGTAAGGTGGGGGGGCGAGGCTGACAATTGGAGGACTTATAAAGCCCGCCCCTCCCTCCCTGCTTCCTAGGGAGTGTGGAGCAATAACTAACTACCTCCCAGGGCAGGGTTTCTCAAAGTGGGTCCCCCGTGGCCAGTGGTGTGAAGTAACTAAGTACATTTACTTAAGTACTGTACTTACGTATTTTCACTTTACTGGAGTATTTCCAAATTTCAACACTTTTACTTCTACTCCACTACATCTCAGAGGAAAATATTGTACTTTTACAATTATTTGAAAACTTTCGTTACTAGTTACTTTGCACTTTAGATTATTACATTATAAAACATACATTAGCCACTTTAGCCCTATTTTATATATAGGCTATTTTCAAACATTTTTGTACTTTTACTTTTGGTACTTTAAGTACCTTTTGATACCAATACTTTTACTCAAGTACATTTTGAATTCCGGACTTTTACTTGTAACGGAGTACTTCTGCATTGCAGTATTGATACTTTTACTAAAAAACATTTGAGTAGTTTTTCCACCACGGGCCGTGGCACCCTAGGGTGCCGTGACACAAGTCCAGGGGTGCCACAGCAGGATGCTTTGATAATATTTGGAATTCATCAATATCACTTCAGTTTAACCACTTAGACTTAGTAAACCGGACCTCACTACGTTCTTTTTTGATCCACAGCAAAAATCTTTGCCAAAAATGACAGATCTACAAGCTCACAACGTGTCGCCCTTGCGACCTGTTTGTGAGCTTGTAGATCGGCTATGTTTGGCTAATGTTCCTCCTAGAATAGGGATGCTGGGGTTCAAGTGTTTAAACGTATAGTAGGCCTATAACGTCAATCTGTCCTAAATCCTAAAGGAAACTGATATTCTCTCAAGTTTTCTCTGTGACATGCTGTATCTTAGGGGGAAAGATTGACATATTTGCGTAGCGTAATTTGACATAAATGTAAGGTGCTATAAAGTAACGATGTTATTCAGGGGTGCTGTGAATGAAAAGGTTATTTACAGGGATGACCTGAGACATATATATATATATATATAAAGTGGTTAAAATGATAGTGACACTATATTAACGGTGCATCTGCACTAATTTAGCTGGTGTGATGCATAGACATATAAAGGTAGACGCCTCCTCCAGCTCTGAAGCGTCTGTATCTCGGGCGCGCTTCCGCACAGCTAGCGGGAAACTTCCGCGTGCATCACAGAAGGGGGCGTTCGGTAGGCCAATCAGAGGCAGGTGGGGGCGGGACGACTAGATTCTGACAAGTCCGGGAAAAGACGCGCTGTGATTGGCCAGTAGTCAATGCACTGTGATTGGCCAGTAGTCACTTTGAGTAGCAGCTTCCCCTGCGGTAGAGCCTTGTATTGGATACAGGTCGCTCCAATGAACTGCAGAGACCAATGAGGTGTCTAGGTTTCTATATCTATGGTGTGATGTCCCACTCTAGGCTACAGTGGGTGTGTGTCAGTTGGGTTGCCTCCTAACTCTGCTTATTCCTAGGTGAGCAGGCCTGTAACCAGGCTTGATGGCTCATGGAGGGCACCTGGGCCCGGTGCCTCCAGAGCCTTCAAGTTCAGCTCATGTCATTCTCTCTTAAGAGAGACTCACAGAGACGACAGACCTGCCAGCACTCTTCCCTCAGTGCTCCATGTTCTTTTTCTTATTGGCTCGGCTTTCCATCCACACACCTGCACTACACCATATTCCACACAGCATAGTATACACGTTCAAATGTGGCGAGGTTGAAATAACAATATTTTGCTAATAGTAGCCGACTACGCCACCTGGGATTATGGAGCCCAGGACTCCACCAAAATCAGTGTAAAATACACAGAAACCAATGACATCAAACAGGTTCATTCACCAGGGGTTGAGCAGAATTGAACCACAACAAACCAAGGGTGCTAGAAACAGATGTATTGCCAAATGTACAAAATGATTCAAACTAAAGTATCAGGTGATCAGAGTCCTAATAGTAGCAATGTCCGTATGGTCCTTGTTTAAGGAGCAGAGCACAGTCCATAGAGTCCATACAGTTTATCAGTCCTTCTCCTCTTCTCCCAAGGGGTTCTCCTTTGAGGGTCAATACAATAATTCACATCAGTTACACTGTCCCACAACGGCCTACTGTCTACAACACTCAATGCACACACAAATAAGAGCTACAAAGTATTAAGTTTAACAGCATATAAAAGCATGCTCCAATGAATAATAAACCAGGCCAGGACTAGTGTTCACAAATGAATTAAATGTCCCAAACTGGAGCCTTCGACTGGGGGCTGAATGACTAATAAACACACAAACTAAAATAATGGATTTAAAAAAGCAGGTACACAGTGAGGAAGAAGTTATATGGCTGCTTATATCTAACCTTTATATTATACCATCCCTTATAATACTTCTACAATACATTATGATATGTGTCAGCTTGTAAGAGCCTAGATGTCTCCACTAGGCCTTTGGTACAGCCTATCTTGTTATGGTTCAGTTTGTCCTTCAGGCAGCTACAGTATAACTATGATCTCTGCCTTGTGCTCCAGGCAGAACTACCGTACCACTGACATGAGTGTTAATGTACTTCTGACCATGATATCATGTACATAAAGCATAACCACCTCCACCTAGAATATTGTCTCCCCTTCGACTTGATGCGAGGCGGACCTGTCTTTTGTTGTTCCTCCCCACATAGCAACCAGGAAGCTACGCTAGGGGAACGCTGAACACGCGTTCACACGCACACGTGATAATAGTTATTGTCCATGACGGAGGCGCGCCGACTCAGCAGAGCTTGAGGCCGAGGAGGCGCCCGAGCACCGCCAGGCACAAGAGCCCGCGCCGACCGGCCGATGGTCTGCTAGTCCAATCAGCGTCATCCGAGTTGTAAACCGATAGGGGGAGAATAGATCTTTTCATGGGTTACTATCCACGAGTCACGACACACATGTGTGCGTGTATTCTAGCTAAATGATGGAGAGTTGGTAACCAATGGACCCTTATAGACCTGTAAGGGTCCATTTGGTTTCATCTTATACTCTCAAGAGTTAAATCATTGAGAAAATCATCTGTTTTACCAACATTAATACAGCATGGATGGACAACATCCATGGTTACGCTTCGCTACTCCGACGCCTCGCTGCTCCGACAGCCGGAATCTGGGCTCAAAACGTCTGGAAAAAGAGCAGATCCACAAGCCTGTAAAAGGCTGTTGTCTTGGGGCGCAATACCGCCGGCGTCGTCCCCGGTCCCTGGTCCCCATCGGGGGTCCATGGACCACCTCCTACCCAGGGACGGTGGCTCCCGGGGCGGGTAGAGCGGGCGAGTGTGCACCCGGCACTGTGCCGTGAGGGACTGGGCTCCCTGGCCCCTGGCCTGTGTGGAAGGGAGAGCCAGGGAGAAGGGCCGACTGGTGCCATCTCGTAGGTAGGGACCATGCCCAGGAAGAGGCCTCCTCCTGGGGCAGCGATGGGCCACGGACCGCCCAAAATCCTGGTTAAATGATTCTAAGTCCAGGGCTCCCTCGAGGAGGTGGGCCCCTGCCTTCCTGCCTCAAGGAATTTTCTTGCAGGTGCCTGGAAGGCCGACCTATGCCATCGGGTAGTTATGCCCAGGACAGAGGCAAAATATTTCCAAGTCCAGAGTTCCCAGGAAGCTCTGGGCTCGAAGCCTCTCCCCTGCTTGAAATTTCGTATGGGGGGAGAGTGGCCACTTGTACCATAGGGTAGGTAGGGACCATGCCCAGGACAGAGGCACCTGCCTGGGGCAGCGATGGGCCACGGACCTCCCAAAATCCTGGTTCTCGAAAATATTTCTAAGTCCAGAGCTCCCAAGAAGCTCTGGGCTCAAGGCCTCTCCCCTGCGTGAAATGTCGCGTGGGGGGAAAGTGGCCACTGGTGTCAGCGGGTAGCTATGGACCAGGCCCGGAACCGGGGCACGGTCCTGGGGCAGTGTCGGCGCCGCGAGGGGTCCCTTGTCCTGGATCTCCGCGTCGTACCTCCCTGTCCCCTCCGAGATCATGGGTACCTTTTCCCCCCTCCCCGATAGCGGGGAGAGAACCATGCAATCGGAGGCCTCTTCCCATCGGGCCTATGTAAAGAGAGAGGCCTCTGGTCGGGCACGGCGGGTGGACGGGCGCCCTGGAGGTCCTCGTGGAGCCCAGGAGGATCTGGGCTCTGCCATGGCCCCCTCCTTTGAAATTCTCTCTCGGGAGTCTCGGCAACTTTTCCCAGAACGACTATGTATAGATGGAGCTTTGTAAATGTTGCTGAGTGTTTAGGTAGATATTTTTTCCCAGGAATAGAGTCCTTCCTGGGGCAGGGTTAGGGATCAGTAGTACGCAGCGGCCTGGAACATAGAAATAAAACTGAGCCACCGGGCGGGGCAACACTGTACCACTCGAAGAAGGACTACATAACTAAAAGGTGATTATTTGAAAGACATTGGAGTGAAACTCCTGTTTGGTCCCCCCCTCCTTATTGTTTTGTAATTTGAATTGTTGTATTGTACCTGTTCCCCCCCAGAATAGGGATGCTAGCGTTCATGTGGTTACAGACCCTGTTTTGTTTTTTTTAGCCTAATGCCTACTTGTTTAGTTTTCATATGAATCTTATTGTTTTGGGCCTAATGCCATTTTTGTTTTACTACTCATATGAAGCTCACTACAATGAGAAAGTAGACAAGGCACATCTGCAAATCCTGTCCGGTTCCCTGTGTGTAGGTCACTGTACAACAGTGTACCACTCAAAGAGAACTATGTCTAATTGTTGTATTGTACTTTTCCCCCCCAGAATAGCGATGCTAGCGTTCATGTGGTTACAGACCCTGTTATTGTTTGTATTTATTTTATACTGTGAATTACAACCGTGAACCTCTATTTTTCTATTTTGGACTTTTGCACTTGGAGTGAAAACAAGCCTATTGTTGTTACATATGCTGCTGTTGTGTGTGGTTGGAATCCAACCTGTACACAAGATGTAACAATAAAGTAAAACCTTGAACCTTTGAATTTTTTTTTATCATTATACTACTGTTATTACCTATGCTGCCTGTGTCTGTAGGAAACCAACGTTTTCCTCTTGTATAGAACTAGAAGTTCTGCCCGCTATGCGGGCAGAATTCTAGTACCCCCCCCCCCTAACCCCGCCAAAGAAAATGTCGTTTGGGGGTACAAAATCATGGGATAGAAAAATAATAATAATACAAATAAAAAAAAACAGAGGATCGCCCCTCCCCCCCCCCCCCCCCTTAGGGGTCCCTGGAGACCCTGGGGTCTCCAGGCCGTGACCTACAGACACGGCGAAGGAAAACTGTGAACACAGCCACGCATGCAAGATGTTGCACATGAACTCAGCAGCCGCACTGAGGCGCTCAAACACAAACACTCTGACATTAATCTTCACACAACAAACATCAGCAGCAAACATTCACCACAATGACAAACAAATTAGGTCCGCGCAAAAATAAGCGAGGGCTCGCTTATTTTGTCTTTCCCTCCCTCCCTCCCTCCCTCTCTTCCTCTCTCTCTCTCTCTCCCTCTGTCTGTGTCTGTCCGTCAGCGAAAATTATCTCTCGCTGTTTGGCTGACTATAGAGCATCGCAGTTCCCGCCCACTTCCTGGTTTTTCCTGGTGCCGGAAGAAAAAACTCAATGCATTTTTCCCATTGACATTTGCAAAAATATTTATATCTATTAATTTAAGCCTCGAATCAAGCCATCATGACTTTTTTCTGTGATTTTTTTTAAATTTTATATTTAATTATATGATATACTATATTTAATAAATACCCTTGTTTTGCCGTTTAAAAAAAAATAAATCACAGAAGCAAACGTTTTATTGTCACGATTCATGTCATGTCATGATGGCTTGATTCGAGGCTTAAATTAATAGATATAAATATGTTTGGAAATGTCAATGGGAAAAATGCATTGAGTTTTTTCTTCCGGCACCCGGAGGGGGCGGGAACTGCGATGCTCTATTCTCTCTCTCCCACCCTCCCTCTCTCTCCCTGTGTGTGTGTGTGTGTGTGTGTGTGTGTGTGTGTGTGTGTGTGTGTGTGTGTGTGTGTGTGTGTGTGGGGCGGGGGGGACAGCCATGACGCCGTGGGACTTTTGAGATGGCTATTGGCAAAATAGGTTGACTTATTCGGATACATGCGTGTGACTGTTGGCCTGTGACCCTGCCGGTTCTCTGAATTTTTATTTTTAAATAGGCTCTGTCATGATTAATTGACCACACATATGAAGTGAAACAACTGAATTATATCCAAACGATATGTTGTAAGTGAATTCCTTGCCTCAAAGAAGAAGTTTGAGAGCGTTTAATAAGCGAAAATAAGAAGTGCACCCTGACTCGCACAACCAACAATGGCTGCCGTTCGTATTTTTTTCAGGCTGCGAACGCGCCACCTGATTGGCCAACTTTTGCTGTCAATCACAGAACGATGAGCGACGTTGCCATGTCCAGGAGTTGTAAGCGTGAAGTGGGTGTAAATTGGTTAGAGAGTGCGTTGAATAATATATAACATGTATATGTAGAATATATTGAATATATTGAAAGGTCCATAGGCATAGGTATGTTAGTATATATTATATAGATCCAGCGTGTCTGTCCCCATCTGTGGTGTTTTTGGCATCAACCTGGTGGCTTGTTGCTGGCCTTTTGTCTGCCGGAGGAAAAATCACGGAGCGGATTGCGTATTACTGTCGCGCAACCTGGCAACGTCTTTGAGGCTCCTAAAAGGTCTCACCTTCCGGTGTGTCGGTAATGTGTGGGGAATTTTGTGTTGGACGGATTTAATTATGGTGTGAGGGGGCAAATGTGTGTTGAGCAATGAAAAGTGGACGAATAACTGCGTGAATGAATTGCGCACGTTGTGACCGGTGTTGTAGTGACATATGAGATGTTATTGTGGTTATTTCGCCGAAACAAATGATTACAAATGAAGTGCCTTCAGTCGCACCACAGGAAGGGCTGACTTTCCTCAAATGTAATATAGGATATACTGTGAAGTACAACTTTGAACCTCCAACTACATTGGAGTAATGTGTAATGTATAGAGAGAAAGAGAGAGAGAGAGACACACACACACACACACACACACACACACACACACACACACACACACACACACACACACACACACACACACACACACACACACAGTGAACTAACTTTGATTTATCATTTGATGACTTTGAAATAAGCTCAACTAAAGATGCACTTCAAAGAGATTGGAGTGACAACAAGCCTTTATGTTTTCTATCATTATTCTACTGTTATTACCCATAGGAGTGAAAACGAAAAGCATTTTTTTTTCTTTTCTCTAAAGCAACTACTATTGAGATGAATACTGTCACTGAAGGCAAAAATAAATGTCAAATCATTTTTCAAATAATATTTGAAGAAAAAAAAAAGTTGTACTAAAATGGCCATAACTCTGATTCTAAATAAATAGTGCTGTTTTTGGTGAAATCAAGCTGTATTCAACAGCCAATATCTCAAAAACGGAACATGCTATCAACTCTTTTTTTTCAACTTTTTTCCTGGTTAAAGCAGAGATTCTGATATTTCTTTTGAGATATTTGGTGTTTACATAGTGATAGCACAGCTTATACTGTGGTCCTTGAAAGATTAGTCAGAAAGCTTAAAAATGCTGGCACCAGCAACTCCTGTAAAAAACCTCTGGCATCCAATGTGTTCATTGTACTTCTATATATAGATTACCAAACTGAAAAGTCAGATGTATTCAGAACTGGAACTTTTTAGTTACTTGTACTTCTATAAATCGATAACTATGATTTATTATCGTTTACTCAAATAATTGTAGTTAGTACATGTACTTTTTATTCATGATTAATTAAATATATTTGTTATATCAACTCAAAATATGTATTTGTGCTAAATGGCTACGCTGAGCTTGATCGCCAAACCCCAAATTAGCCATCTTTACGACTTCAGCATTATTAATGCACAAATTTAATGACCAGAAGTCTAGCTTCACATTTGCACTTTTTATAGAATGTCAGAAGACAGATTCGTGCAGCATAGAGAATAGTTATACCCTTCCAGACGAGAGTCATATCCCGGCGGACACAGTCGTCTTCAAGGCAAGAGTCAAAGTCAGAATGCAACATATTTATAGACGCCTTATAGACGCCGGTAGGGAGGGGCAACTATTATTTGATTATAGAATCCAAGGACTTGGAATCAATACTTGATTAATGTTAGAACAGAATCCTAACAACACACTTCCCTAAAGGCAAGGCTCCTTTCGGTCAGGGGAGGCATTTCTGTGCTCACGCTATCCGGGACAGACATAGGGTCCTTCAAGACATAGGAGCTCTGACTGGAAGGGTTTAACTATTCTTTACGCTGGGAGGCTCTGTCTTCTGATATGACATTCTATAAAAAGTACACATGTGAAGCTAGAATTATGGGTAATGAATTCCCATTATATGGGAGCGCCAATGGAGGGGGAAGGCTGCTTCCGTACACGCTCCTCAGTATCGCAATGTTCTTCCTACACCGTCGGGTGTCTAAGGAGTTATGAGAGACAAGCACTTCTGGACATCAGCAAAGCGATCGCACACAGAATTCCGGACTTTTCAGCAGAAAACCCTCCACCCAGCTGGTTGGTGGGAGATCTTCCCTTTGTCTCGGCAGGGATCATAGCGTGGAAACGGTGAAAGAGGCGAGCGCGTCCAGGCCGTCGGGGGACAAGAGCGGGCCTTCAAAAATGTTAAAAAATAGCCCAAGTTTGCAGCGCGGCACAAAGTGACACGCTGTGAGCTTGTAGATCTGCTATTTTTGAATAGCAAACATATAAATGGATAAAGTGGTTAAAATGTTTATGATGCTACATTAACTACTTTAGCTGGGGACCCCCTGAAATCCCCCCAAGGACCCCCCCGGACCCCACTTTGAGACAGGCTAAGAGCTGCAGGGTGTTTGTAGCTGCGTTAGCATTTGGAACCGTATCCATCACACTGTCAGAGCTGGTGTGTGGGTTAGGGTTAGGGTTAGGTTACTTCACGTCTGATAAACCATTACAAGTCCAGTGGTCCTCAAACTTTTACATTTCAAGGACCACCATAACGGGTCCATTTGGTTCCATTTGTACACTAAAGAGTTACAGACCTGTAATGGTCCATTTGGTCCTCCAGGATTTGGTCAAGGACGGAGGGATTACTTCATTAGTATACTAATACCAATATACCAATAATATATATATATATGTATATATACTAATAGGACGTGAATGTCATCAGCCCAAATATGGTCATGCCCAATGTCTCTGCAAATCTTCACCTCACATGCCCATATATGGAGAGCAGGTTTGCGTGACGTCAGCTCGATCAGCCAGAGAGAAAAGAGAAATAGATGCAGCACACCTCACCAGAACACAGAGCTCGATCAGCCAGAGAGAAAAGAGAAATAGATACAGCACACCTCATTACAGAGAACACAGAGCTTGATCAGCCAGAGAGAAAAAGAGATACAGACGATGCAGAACACCTCAATACGGACAAACCAGAGCTCTATCAAATATGAAGAAGAGAGATAGAAGCAGCACAGAGAGTTCTATCGGCCAAAGAGAGAGAACAGAGTTAGAAGCAACACTGAAAGCTCTATCAGCTAGAGAGAACATAGAAATGTAAGCAACACACAGAGCTCTATCAGCTAGAGAGAAAAGAGTTAAGCAACACACAGAGCTCTATCAGCTAGAGAGAAAAGAGAGAGATAGAAGCAGCACACAGAGCTCCATCAGCTAGAGAGAAAAGAAGCAGCACACAGAGCTCTATCAGCTAGAGAGAAAAGAGAGATAGACGCAACACACAGAGCTCTATCAGCTAGGGAGAAAAGAGAGATAGAGAAGCAGCACACAGAGCTCTATCAGCTAGAGAGAAAAGAGAGAGAAGCAGCACACAGAGCTCTATCAGCTAGAGAGAGAGAACAGAGATATAAGCAACACACATAGCTCTCTATCAGCTAGAGAGAGAACAGAGATATAAGCAACACACTGAGCTCTATCAGCTAGAGAGAGCTCTATCAGCTCTATCAACACACAAAGCTCTATCAGCTAGAGAAAACAGAGAGATAGAAGCAACACAGAGAGCTCTATCAGCTAGAGAGAACAGAGAGATAGAAGCAGCACACTGAGCTCTATCAGCTAGTGAGAGAACAGAGAGATATAAGCAACAAACAGAGCTCTATCAGCTAGAGAGAACAGAGAGATAGAAGCAACACACTGAGCTCTATCAGCTAGAGAGAGAACAAAGAGATAGAAGCAACACACTGAGCTCTATCAGCTAGAGAGAGCTCTATCAGCTCTATCAACACACAGAGCTCTATCAGCTAGAGAAAACAGAGAGATAGAAGCAACACAGAGAGCTCTATCAGCTAGAGAGAACAGAGTAGGATGGAGGGTCCTCTGATCAGGCTGCCCTTTACTCAGCTGACTGTAGGATCCGTTGTGCTGCCGCTCGGTGGACTCCTGTCCTGTCTGCTGCTGTCTCTGCTGTTACACTACGACCAGTCTACAGACACACTATGCACATACACACAATGCACAGGCACACAATGCACAACGCACAACAAAAAGGTGTCCAACTACCTTCCGTCCATCAGCGCGTCCGTCAGCTTGGTGCCGGAGCGCTACATATGGAGGACGTGCATTGGCCTCCATTCTGCTCCTCGTTACCTCACCAGCGCCGCTTACTGCTCGTTATACCTTCACCGTTTCCCCAGTTTAACCGTTAGAATTCTGGCCGGACTGAACCTCGTCTGCAGCCTGACTGAGAACACAGCGTTGTTACTGTTAACGTACGTCTCCTCCTTGGAGACCTACAGCGTCCATGAGAACAGCGTCATCCTGTTTATGGTCTGCTCTGTGCTCCACATGTCCTTGACATGTACCCTGTGGTACTCCATCAGTAAACACTCCCGACTCAACCAGGAAGTGACGTCATACCGCTGGAAGCTGGCTGTCTTCCTGTTCAACGTGGTGTGTTGCGTAGCGACGGTATATTTATTCCTGCGACACAAGAGGTTCTGTGAAGCAAGAATCTACACCCTGTTTGCTCTGTTCCAGTTCCTGCTGGTCGGCTCAAACATGGCCTTCCACATGACGGCCTTCTGGGACTTCAGAGATCATGACATACTGGTGGCCACGCCCCCTGAATACGTAATGGTGGCCACGCCCCCTGAATACATACTGGTGGCCACGCCCCCTGAATACGTACTGGTGGCCACGCCCCCTGAAAACATACTGGCGGCCACGCCCCCTGAAGGAACCTAAAGTAAACCTGAGCTTAATTGGTAAAAGACATTTGAACACCTTGGTAATGAGTATGTTTATAACTTTGAACTGTTGCATTCTGGGTATATTTATAAAACTGTTGCATTCTGGGTATGTTTATAGTTTGAACTGTTGTCGTCTCCATGGGACTTAAGTATTGTAACGTGTTGGGGAAGTGTCAAAGTAATTTGGAAAATAAGTAAACATTTGTAAAGAACTATGGTTGAATGTAATAAAACTTGAGTGGAATACATTCCTCTCTTACCTATGCATTTGGATACCCTGTTGTAGACGCCTAGGCTCCTGACCATTTACATTTCTTTTGTTACTATGCTAGTTTATGGTTGGGTTGCAGGAGAAAAGGTGGTGGCTAGGTTTGTCCTTAACAGGGGGGTTTCCTTTGATGAGTGGAGGTATTTAAGTCGAAGGCAGTCAGTGTGTTCTCTGAGTTCTAAGCTGACTGGTCATTCCGAGATCTGTGCTGTAATGCTGTGAATGTAAGTTTGTAACTCCATTTGATATCAAATTATAACACTCATTCTTCTTAAAACTTTGAATTGTCTCTGCCTTATTTGTCTCGAACTTTTGACTCAGTCCCCATCCAGATTTCTCCACAACATTTGGAAGTCCCGCCTCGAGACTGTTGGACAAGTTCTGCTGTGCTTGGCTGATATCGGAGGAGGGTGCCCCTTAGCCAGTCGATTTTGAATTAAATCGAGGATAATCTCCTTAGTTTTGGGGAACCTGGCAGCCTCTTAGCTGTTTCAGCCAACCACAGAGTGAGTATTTCATGGTGAAATCTGTTTTGGGTACGTTGTATGTGGCAAATACGATTCAGTAGTTTTTTAAGAATAGGGCTGGCAAGGCTGGTGTCACTCCGCGGCTGCGGCTAGCCCCGCCCCCGGTCGGTTGGGTCGACATCTCCCTTCACTCGGAGGTTTGCTAATAGTAGCCTGCTAGTTGGTGCTCTTTCAGCAGTGTTTCGCCAAAATGGGAATGAATTGTTGTATGAAAACTGTTCCACAGCTTCTCACCATCGACGAGTTGAGAATAAAGGGGCTAAAATGGACAACGGACTAACTTTTCACCGCATTCCCAAATGGAAGCCAGCCAGGTCTCCCGACGTAACAAAGAGACGATGCATGGCTTGGTTGTCTGACAGCCCAGATGACAGATAAAGACGTGGAAGAAACACGCAAGATAGCACACCTCAGGATCCATGTAGAGAGAGTTAAAGGCACTATACGCAACAAGTACCATATATTAAATGGTAGGGTACCCATCACTCTGATGCATACACCTAGCCTGGTTCCAAACAGGCTTATATTCAGGCTAGCATAAACCAGGAGTGGGCGAGGACATGACAATCCTTGACAAAGTTGTGTGAGCGTGCTGTGATCTGACTAACTTGTGCACCAGTGTGGTTCTGAAACAATTTTTAATAGTACCCTTCTGCATGGTAAAAGCAGACATGAGGTTATGCTCTGTAGATACATTATCTGTTCCCTTTTTATGTACATAGTAACCTGTACATATTTTCAAATAAAATACATAGTCTTTCTACATAAAATGATTATATGCAAATAGAACCGCATTCTTTCACATGGCTAAAATGCATAGGCCATTCTATCATTATGCAGTGCTTTCATTCAATGCAAATATAACCGAATCCTGATGATGATGGCTCAGGTCACCAGTTGCCTCACCTGTTAATGATCACATTATAATATGGATGGGCAGAGACCATTTTATGTCTTCAGTGTGTAACCAACATCTGAAGTGAACAGAGCTCCTGACCTCTGGTAGTTGAGTATAGCAGCATTCTTTTGTTATTTAGCAAGCTGCTAGTAGTGGTACCTTAAGTGCTTTTCTATTAGTATTATATTATTAGCTTGTGTGGTAGTCTGTAGTTTATAGTTGTATTGTTTGTGTGCTTCAAGCAGTAGGCTATTGGCACTTTGTAGTAGTACAAGTAGTTTCACCCTGTATAGGCCACTTGATTGCCTTGTGAAGTGTGTGGTTTAGCCAGCACTCCCGGCAGACGATTAGCAATCAGTTGAAGTGGCCTTATACCACCAGCTGAAAGCGTCAGCTTGTAAGCGGCGGCCAGCAAACTAAGGCCAGGCGAACAAAGGCGACAGGCGACTTTGTCAAAGTCCGACTTAGTCAATGAACGATACGCTGTATCATTGATTAGTGACATATATAGTAGTGTGATAGATATAGTAGTGTATAGTAGTATATGTTTAGTGATCTACAATGTGTTTTCTTCCTATTCCTGTCCTCTCTTCTTCCTGGTGGTCGCACAAACACTGGGTTACACCCAGACGTCGCGACATAACTAATCTCATCTATCCTACTCTTTCAACTCACGTCGAGCAAGTGGTAACGGGAGGGCTTTGGAATTGCCACTCGGCTGTGGTGGAAGGCAAATCTGCTTTCATCTCAGCCTACGCATCCTTGCTCTCCCTTAACTTCCTTGCTCTGACTGAGACCTGGATCAGACCAGAAAACACTGCTACGCCCGCGGCTCTGTCAGATGTGTACTCTTTCTCTCACACTCCCAGAGCCGTGCGGACAGGTGGTGGTGCTGGTCTGCTAATTTCCAGAAAATGGAAATACTCTCCTGTTTCACTGTCACAATTCTCTCCTACCTCATTTGAATTTCATGTGGTCACTGTTTCTCATCCAGTCAAGCTCACCATTGCAGTTGTTTATCGCCCACCGGGCCCTGCTGGTGGCTTCCTGGAGGAGCTGGACCATCTAGTCTCCCACTTCCCTGTCGATGGCTCTGGATTCATCCTTCTGGGTGACTTCAACCTCCCGACTGAGAAGCAGCTAGACCCACTACTTTCGTTTCTCGCCGCCTTTGACCTAGTTATTTCCCCATCTCCTCCTACCCATGAGGCGGGCAACCAACTGGACCTGATCTTCACCAGAGGCTGCTCTATTGCTAACCTGTCTGTCACTCCTCTTTCCAGTGAAAAGGGTAAGAAACTCTCTGATCACTATTTCATGTCCTACTCTCTCTCTCTCTCCTCTCCCCCCTCACAGCCCCTCCCTACTCACATGATTTCCTCACGTCACAATCTTCGCTCACTATCCTCCACTGATCTTTCCTCTTCTATTCTCTCTGCTCTCCCTGCCCCTGAATCCTTTGCTCTTCTATCCCCTGATACCGCCACAGATCTTCTTTTCTCTACTCTATCCTCTTCTCTCGACCATCTCTGTCCCCTCACCACCAGGCCTGCACGCCAAACTCCACCTGCCCCCTGGTTGTCGGACTCAGTGCGGACTGAGAGACGGAGCCTGAGAGCGGCTGAGCGCAAATGGAGAAATGGCAACCTCCTGGAGGACCTTCTCACCTTCCAATCTCTCATTTCTACTTTTTCTTCCTCTCTATCAGCTGCTAAAGCTGCTTTTTTCTGCACTAAAATTCAGGCTTCTGCTTCCAACCCTAAAAAACTCTTTGAAACTTTCTCCTCTCTCCTGCAACCACCACCCCCTCCTCCCTCCTCGTCCCTCCTCCCCGACGATTTCGCCAACTTCTTTGACAAGAAGGTGAACGATATCCGATCCTCCTTCCCTCCTCCCCCGGCTGGTGCCCTGCGCACTACCCACACCCGTCTGCCTGCCACCCCCCCTCTCTACCTTCATCTACTCCTCTCCCCCCCCCATCCCCTCTCTATCTCACTTCTCTCCCCTCTCCCCTAACGAGGTCCTTCTCCTTGTTACCTCTAGTCGCCCCACCTCATGCTCTCTGGACCCGGTCCCATCCACTCTGTTGCAGTGTATTGCACCTGAACTTCTTCCCTTCTTAACCCACCTTATTAACACCTCTCTGACATCTGGATACTTTCCCTCTACTTTCAAGACTGCCAGAGTCACCCCCCTCCTGAAGAAACCGACACTTGACCCCTCTGAGATCAAGAACTACAGACCGGTTTCCCTTCTATCCTTCCTATCTAAAACTCTCGAACGTGCTGTCTTTAAACAACTGTCCTCCTATCTCCACCAGAACAACCTCCTGGACTCCAACCAGTCTGGGTTCAAAGTGGGTCACTCGACAGAGACTGCCCTCCTGGCAGTGACGGAGTCGCTCCATGCCGCTAGAGCGAACTCTCTCTCCTCCGTGCTGATACTCCTGGACCTGTCTGCAGCGTTCGACACGGTGAACCATCAGATCCTCCTCTCCACCCTCGAGGGGATGGGTGTCTCAGGCTCTGCACTCTCCCTGTTTGCATCCTACCTGACGGGTCGCTCCTACCAGGTGATGCTGAGAGGGTCTGTGTCAGAACCACACAGGCTCACAACTGGGGTTCCCCAAGGCTCGGTTCTGGGTCCTCTTCTTTTCTCTCTCTACACTACATCTCTGGGTGCTGTCATCCACTCCCATGGCTTTTCCTACCACTGCTATGCCGATGACACCCAGCTAATCCTCTCATTCCCCCCCTCTGATACCCAGGTGGAGGCACGCATTGCTGCTTGTCTGGCTGACATCTCGGAGTGGATGTCGACAAACCACCTGAAGCTCAACCTGGACAAGACCGAGCTGATGTTCCTCCCGGGGAAGGGCTGTCCGCACCGAGACATGGCCATCACCATTGATAATGCTGTGGTGACCTCAACTCGGACTGCAAAGAATCTGGGTGTGACCCTGGACGATCAACTGACGTTCTCGGCAAACATCGCATCAGTGACGAGGTAATGCAGATTCCTGCTCTACAACATCAGGAGGATTCGCCCCTTCCTCACGGAGAAGGCAGCCCAGGTGCTCATCCAGGCTCTCGTCATCTCCCGCCTGGACTACTGCAACTCCCTCCTTGCTGGTGCTCCGGCATCTGCCATCAAACCTCTGGAGCTTGTTCAGAAAGCTGCGGCTCGTCTGGTGTTCAACCGCCCCAAGTTCTCCCACACAACCATCCTTCTCCGCTCTCTACACTGGCTCCCCGTAGCGGCTCGCATCCAGTTCAAAACCCTGGTGCTAGCCTATAGGGCAGTGAAAGGAACAGCTCCTTCCTACCTCCGGGCTATGGTCGATGCCTACACCCCTGCCCGACCACTTCGGTCTGCCACCTCGGGGCGACTGATTGCCTCGTCACTCAAGGGTCCTTCTGGCCGATCCACACGGTCACGACTCTTTTCTGTTCTGGCCCCACAGTGGTGGAATGAACTTCCCACTGATGTTAGGACAGCAGAGTCACTGCCCATATTTCGCCGCAGGCTGAAAACTCACCTCTTCAGGAAACACTACCCTTCCTCTCTGCCTGACCTACTTGTTGTTAACTAGTTGTACGAACGCTTGTTTTCTATTGCTGTATTGTTTATTGGATTATTGGATTGTTTATTGGATCTTGTTTAGTCGATATACTTATTTGTTTTAGCTCATGCTCATTTGATTTAGCTATTTTGTCTCATCTGTTTAAGGAAATAGGTAGCTGATATATTGCACTTTTACCTTTGCGCTAGGTATACTCTTGGTTGCTTGTTTATGCAGAAAATGCACTAAAGACTTCTGGTGATTAGTAGTTTTCGTTCCCTACCTATGTTGAATACACTTATTGTAAGTCGCTTTGGATAAAAGCGTCTGCTAAATGACTGTAATGTAATGTAATGTAATTTTACTCCTCTTTGAGCCTGATCAGGTTCCTTTTTTATACACATAGTAACCTGTAAATGTACCTTGTTTTCAAATAAAAGACACCTTCATGTGACGTTGACTTACAGTGGTTACTTTGTAGATTTTGATTATTATTACAAAACATACAGTAACCACTTCAGCCCATACATTTCGGCCATTTGAAAATAGCCGATCTATAAGCATTGTGAGCTTGTAAATCTGCTATTTTCAAATTATTATAAATGTTATACATTTGAAAGTTTGTTTTTGCAGTTGGCTTTTAACATTGTTGATGTAATTCTTTGTATGTGCCGCTGTGTGTACAAGCTATATAGTAGTGTACCCTGTTGGATGGGTCTGTAGACTGGTAGTGACCCAACCAACATGGTGAATCTTGACCACGCCCCCCAAATCAATCCCCCACCCAAGCGAACTTTGCCAGCCCTATTGGTGGTGTCTTTGTTTGTGTTGTTTAAGTGTTGTCTGTAAATAGACATTCACGTACTGGAGGATATTGTAAAGAATTGCTTCATATTGACAGTGAGGTTTTTGTGCCTGCTACTGGTCAACTTATTGGTTAGTGAATTATTTATTGATTTAGCTGAATCTTTAAGTGTTGAATGGTCTAAAAGGGAGACTATAAAGTCTTGCCTACAAGTAGCTACTGAAAAGAAAAGGGAGGAATATATCCTTGCCTTATAGGGTCCCTTTTGCTAACAAAGCAATGAAAAGTTACAGTACATTTGTCTTTATACTTTGTTGTGATATTTTGGAAGTTCTTTTCAGCAACACAGTGTTTTTTTTATTTTTCTTGAGGCTTTGTTTATGTCTGTTAGAGGAGGAATGTTTTAATGGTCTCCCATTTATGAAAAAAACCTGCAAGAAGATAGTCCCTTTGATGTCCCTTTGATGTCTGTATTAGAGATTGCCTTGGCATATATATATATACATATATTTTGGCAGAATTATTTGAGTTTTAATACTTTGAGTTTTAATACTTACTATAGTATATTGAAAAGCATTACTTGAGTAGACTTTATATAATTATATAGGTTAAAGTTTAAATAATAATATTATTAATAACAATAGTAGTAATAATACTAGTTGTGTATTGAGAGCCTTAAAGTTAACATGGGGGCTTTACTTGCATATAAGAAGGAATTTCAGGGCCCTGCAAGGATTGTGCATGACAAATTTGGAGTTAAAGGGGTTGCATTTCTGCCAAAATGGCATAAAAATTATGGTTTTCCTAAAAATGGAAGCTTCAGTCATACTGTGATTCAAACTCTGCGGAAGCAGATGGCAAAAGAGTTTGAGGGCAGAATTGAGAAAGGAAAAATATCGGCTTGTGCCAAAATAAATGATAAATGGGCTAAAAATCTAAACATTTTGAAATTATGGGAGGGAGACGCAGACTCTCGGAAGCGTCTGGAGACAATGAATGCTAGTATCAAAGCCCTTTGTCTCTTTGACCGTGGACGAGGCACATGATAAGATCTCCATGGTCACACCCAAGGTTCTTGTAGAAGAGATAACAGGGACACGTTACTTCACCACTCCATTTTGCCACAGAATGGATCATTTGAGAGGCCTGATATAGCATTGCTGAGAGAATTGATTAATCCTCCACATCCGTCAGGTTTACCTGAATGGGATTATTCGAACATGCAGTGTTTTTGTGTGTGGGATGCGATTAGCCGTAAAGTGGGTCATACATATGGAGTCGTTAGATCCCGCCCTAAAGCTACTATGGTGTCAATGCACAAAGTTGACGACCTGCTGGATGGTTTAGTGAGGGTTACTCCCCCTCAAATTCAAGGCGCACAGCAGGCGCCACTCATTGTCCCTGCGCCACTCCCTGGGCCCACTCCACCCCCGTCCCCGGAGGGGCTTCTGCCGACACTGCAGCCGCTGCAAGCTCTGGGGCTGGGTCTCAGCTGTTGGCGCTGCCTTTATATAGCAATTTAATGGGCCAGGGTCTTCACGCCACACCTCAGGCCAAGCGCACACCCAGTATGCTAAGAAGAGGCCCTGTCTTTTCAAGTCCTGTTACTTCTCAGGATCAAAGCATGACCAGGTCTGGTCTGTCATATCAGCCACCTAATGCTTTGAGCAGTGCTTTGTGGGTCAATAATATTGACCCTTCGCTGTTCACACCCATGTTACAGTGTCCCGATGGACAGGGGGGGGGTGCAGAGAATATATAGGCCTTGGAAGGTGACCGAGCTTCATTGCCAGACCCAAGAAATAATGGAAAAATATTTGCAACTGCCTTTCAAAAAATGGTTGTTCAGTGTAGCCCTACGGCTGGTGAATTGGAACACGTTTGTGTTACTAAAATGGGCTTACTGTGGGGCGACGTAAAACCTGCGAACTGGGATTCAAACACAGCTTGGTCAGCTGACCACCAGTCTGCTTACCAGACACAGCTGGCTGCCCTGGTTACTGCGTTTGAGACAAAATTGCCTGTTTTTAATTCACACAGTGGTAACTCACAACCTGCTGATATCGCAGTTGATTCTTCATGGGAGAGACAGTTCATTCAGACTCTAGTTGATCTCCCTGAGGTTCGATCAATTTTTGTGAGGCAATGTGTTGCATGGCAAAGTGCCAGGTTGGACGAGGTGAAAAAGTACTGTCTACATGCTGATACGATAGTACAGGAAGAGAAAGTTGTTCAACTTAAAAAATCAAAAGACACTACTGACAGGCTACAAATGGCCCAATTAGAATACTATGCACCGAGCAATAGGGGTAAAACTGCTGGAAGAGCCAAATTCAATGGCCGCGGACGCGGTAGGGGGCGTGGTAGAGGGAGGAATTATTCTAGTAGCGAGAGGTTATGTTGGACTTGTAATCTTCCAGGACACTTCTCAAGGGATTGTACTGTTGACACCTCTGAGGAATCTTGGGACAATACAAGAAACCAATCACGCCCACCAGCTTCACACGTGTCTGTGAACAAACCTTTTGGGGGGCAGAGCCCCATGCTTAGTCAATCAGATTGACTAAGCATGGGTAACTCATTGACATCAGCCATCAGGAACAGAGTAAAAACATTGGAACAACTTGTTCTGATGATGGCGAAACATTTTATTTGTCCCCACGCTATTTGCAATACAAGTCCAATGATTTGCCAATTTTCCAAATTACAATCCATGGAGTTGTATATGACATGTTGGCTGACACAGGGGCCACAGATTTGTCATTAAGAACAATATCAGATGATTTCCATATGTCAGAAAGGACAAAAACTTGTATAGGTGTCACAGATACACCGATCACATGCAAAGTGACTAAGCCATGCCCTGTACAATGTGAAGATTTTGGTATTTTAGGATTGCAGCATTAATTTGTCTTTGTTCCTGAGTGCTCTGTGAATCTGGCGGGAAGAGATTTGTTATGCGCTCTTGGCTTAACCATCGTCTGTACTGAGAAAGGGTTAGTTTTGAAAAAATCTGATCCAGTTGGTGACTTGTCAGCTTCTATAGTGTTACATTCTCCAATGTCCCCCGTGTATACCTATTGTTGGAAGGTTGATTCATTTCCAGTGTCTCACAGATTGCATGATTTTGTGAAAGATCACAGTAGTGAGAGCCTTGTGAAACATGATCCCCACACCTATAGGTGTGTGGCTCATGAGGCACAGGACAGCATGGATGATCACTTTGATTCTGAATGGAGTGATCACACTGGGTATGAGGAACTGTATATTAGGGGCATAATGGATTTTGTGGTCTTGTTGATTAAGTTGTCTGAGAAGCAGGGGAGGGTGTATGGGAGGCTAGGCGTCCCTCACATTGTTCTGGCTAAATCACCGGCAATTTCAATTCAGGATATCGATATGCTGTTGCAGAGGCCGGAGGGTGTGAGGGGGGCTGTCATTCATCCTTTCCACTGCTTGTTAAATGCCCACAGATTTGTTCAATTAGATTCAGACCCTTTTTGGCCATCAACTGTGACACACAGTTTTGTTTTGAACACACTGGATGGCAAGAATCACCCAGCCTTAAAAGGGGTTCCAGATGGATTGTGGGCGACTCATAAGTACGATGTTGGTTTAATGAAGGATGCAACACCCCTTGTTGTTGTTCCTAAGTCAGATTATAGGCCCAACAAGCGGCAGTACCCACTGAGGCCTGATGCAGAGGAAGGCATGTGTTCTATAATTAAGCAGCTCCTAAAAGATGGAATCATTGTTCTAGCTCCAACATCTCCATGTAATACTCCGTTGCTACCAGTAAAGAAGGCCGAAGGCGCTTCTTGGAGACCTGTTCATGATTTGCGAGCAGTAAATGAAGCTTTATTTGCTCGTGCACCTGTAGTACCTAACCCGGCCAAGTGATTCATTGTGGTTTAGTGTTGTCGATCTCGCAAATGCTTTCTTCTCTGTCCCAGCTGATCCTGATTCACAATTTTGGTTTACCTTTACTTTTAAGGGGAAAAAGTATAAGTGGACAAGATGTCCCCAGGGTTATACAGAATCTCCGTCAGTTTTTTCAGCCGCACTGCAAGAAAATTTGGCAGGGTTTGTATTCCCAGGAAATTCTACATAGTTGCAATATGTCGATGACATATTAGTGTGTTCCCCATCTGAGGAGGTTTGTGTCTCAGATACCAATGCCTTGTTGAAATATTTGGCATGACAGGGACATAAGGTGTCGCTAAAAAAACTCTAGCTGGTGAAACAAAAAGTGCACTATCTAGGACAAGAGATCTTGCAAAATAACAGAGCAATAGGAATGGATAGAATACAGGCTGTACTATCAATTCCTCAGCCTGTCACTAAGAGACTGGATTTTGTAGGCAATGGATTTGTGAGTATGCAAAATTAGCCCAACCATTGTCTGACATTGCGCATGCGACAGGACTGACTATGAATGACTTTTTGATTTGGAGCCCTGAGGCTATTGATTCCTTTGGAAAGTTAAAAGAGGCTTTGGCTTCTGCACCTGCATTAGGGATACCAGACTTGACACAGGAGTTTACTTTGGCAGTTGATGTGAAAAATGGGTTTTATAGTGGCGTGTTGTTCCAACAACATGGCGATAGACTAAAACCAGTGGCATACTATTCAAAACAACTTTCAGCTGTGGTAAGAGGCCTACATCTGTGTGCTCGTGCAGTTGTTGCTACTGCTGCTGCAGTGACAGCCTCTTCATCCCTAGTGGCTTACAGGCCATTGACTGTTTTGGTACCTCATGCTGTGGCTGCAATTCTTTTGCAAGCGAAGACAGCTCCACTGACTCCAGCATCTACTTTGCATTATTATAACATTTTGAATTTGCCAAATGTCATTTTGAAAAGGTGTAATGTGCTAAATCCTGCTACTTTTCTTCCAACTGAGCTGGACGGAGAACCTCATGACTGTTTAGCAGTGATTTCTGAGTCAGTGACTCCAAGGCCGGACTTGTCTTCCACCCCCCTTCTTAACCCGGATCTGATTTATTATGTAGATGGGTCAGCTAAAAGGGTGAATGGGGAGGGGGCTGTTGGTTATGCAGTAGTCAGTGATCTTGAGATTGTGGAATCTGCAAGGCTCCCATCTCATCTTTCTGCACAAGCAGCAGAACTTTTTGCTCTTACGAGGGCTTGCATTTTGGCACGTGGGAAGTCTGTGAACATTTTTACAGATTCCAGATATGCCTTTGGGGTGATTCATGATTATGGGACCTTATGGAAAAACAGGGGATTTCTTACTTCACAAGGTACAAAGATTCAGCATCATCGCCTTGTTAACAACCTACTTGAAGCTGTTCTGCTTCCATCCCAAGTGTATGTCTGCAGGTGCCCAGCCCATGTCAAGGTTGTGGATGCTGTGTCAAAGGGAAATTCTTTTGCAGATTTTGCAGCTAAGAAAGCAACTGAGTCTTCTCGTTCAATTGTACTTGAGATAGTCCTAGATACTGCTGGAGAGCAGGCGCTCTTTTGATCCACATATGTCTTTGAAGGATATTCAATCCTTGGCACCTTCAAGTGAGAAGGCTACTTGGAGGAAGCATGGTAAGTATGGTACGGATGGAGTGTGGAGAGGGCCACATGGAAAGCCATGTTTGCCAAAACGACTCTTTCCGTACATGGCGAAGTTGGCTCATGGATTGGATCACGTTTCTAAGCAAGGTATGATTAATTTTATAGCTCAGACCTGGGATTCGATTGGATTCACCACGGTGGCAGATAACTACTGTAAGAGATGTCTGGTGTGTGCGCAACATAACGTGGGTAAGTCACACAAAACTACACAATCTGCATTCCCCATACCAAATAGTCCATTTCAACATATCATGATGGATTTTATTGAGCTTACTCCTGCCAGAGGGTACAAATATTGTCTTGTTGTAGTGGATCTCTTTTCCCGGTGGGTAGAGGCCTTTCCGTGTAGGCATGCGGATGCTAAAACAACTGCAAAACATTTGTTACAAGATGTTATTTCTAGACATGGGATTCCGGAGAAGATATCATCTGATAATGCTTCTCATTTTGTAAATAAAACAATTTCATACATGGCAGAGAAAACAGGAATTGATTTAAGATATCATTGTGCTTATCATCCGGAAAGCACTGGATCTGTGGAGAGAGCAAATGCCGTCCTCAAGAACAAATTGGAGAAAATGATGGAGGAAACAGAATTAGATTGGGTGTCTTGTCTGCCTTTAGCATTGATGTATATGAGAGGTAGACAGCATTCTACCATATGTCTTTCCCCACATGAAGTTTTGACAGGCAGAGTTATGTCTATTGGTCAGAATCTGTATAGTGGCTAGCCTACTGATATAATCTCTGTTGATGAAGCCATAGTAGCTTATTGTAAGCAACTGAACCGAATTGTTTCTTCTTTTTCCTCTCAGGTGAAAGCTGCTCTCCCTACTCCGCTGGGTAAAGGTGAAACAACGCATCCATTCCTGCCTGGAGGCTGGATATTCGTGATGGATTTCCGACGAAGGAATTGGCATTCCCCGAGGTGGAGAGGTCCATTCGAAATTCTACTCACCACCCCTACAGCAGTGAAAGTGAAGGAGAGGACGACGTGGATTCACGCTTCCCATTGCAAGAAAGCACCAATGCCACGGGATGATGGAGGACCGGGGAGCTGTGCTGGTGCGGCTGCTGTGCCGTCTACTTCTACTGCTTCTGTTGATGCTACCAAGCCATAACTAGAAAGTACTGTTCCTGAAGAAACAGTGTGGGATCGCTAAGAATGTTGATGGTATTGGGTATTGATATTGTTAGTAGTGTTAAAGGTTTGAAAGGTTTAAAGTTCTAAAAGTTTGAAAGGTTTGAAAGGTTCTAAAGGTTTGAAAGGTTTGAAAGGTTCTAAAGGTTTGTAAGGTTCTAAAGGTTTGAAAGGTTCTAAAGGTTTGAAAGGTTTGAAAGGTTTGAAAGGTTTGAAAGGTTCTAAAGGTTTAAGAGGTTCCAAAGGTTTGAAAGGTTCCAAAGGTTTGAAAGGTTCGAAAGGTTTGAAAGGTTTGAAAGGTTTGAAAGGTCTGAAAGGTTTGAAAGGTTTGAAAGGTCTGAAAGGTTTGAAAGGTTCTAAATGTTTGAAAGGTTTGAAAGGTTTGAAAGGTTCGAAAGGTTTGAAAGGTTCTAAAGGTTTTAAAGGTCTACGGTTCTAAAGGTTTGTCGGTGTTGAATAGTGTAAAATGTAGTTTTCTAGGGTAAAACTGTGGTTGCTAGGGTCTGATAGCCGGTTGCTAGGTTCTAATAGGTGGTTGCTAGGGTCTAATTGGTGGTTGCTAGGGTAAAACAGGTGGTTGCTAGGTTAGAAAGGTGGTTGCTAGGGTCTAATCGGTGGTTGCTAGGGTATGATAGGTGGTTGCTATGGTCTAATATGGTGTTGCTAGGGTCTAATAAGCAGTTGCTAGGCTCCACTGTAGCTAAATAGGATTGCCCCATTGAAATGAATGGGATTTTTTTTAGCAGTAAAAAGTGAAATATCTCTAAAAGTACAAATTATTTCAAAAATTCAAATGGTAGCCAATATGTCCTAAGTAGGCTGAACGTTATAGAGTTGGAACGGAGTTTCTAGCTAAAAGTATGAATTTCCCCATTGAAATGAATGGGATTTTTTTAGCAGTAAAAAGTGAAATATCTCTAAAAGTACAAATTATTTCAAAAATTCAAATGGTAGCCGACATGTCCTGAGTAGGCCGAACGTTGAAGAGTTGGAACGGAGTTTGTAGCTAAAAGTATGAGTCCTTCATACTTTTAGTTAGGGGCCAAAAAACTGTCCCAAAAACGGTGAAGATAACAGTAGTGTGATCGCTTTAGCGATCCCACAACTATGGTGTGGAGTCGACGATGACACATGCTGAGAGAGCACGTCGTGACATTCACCATCCAAACCTGGCTTAGTCAATGATCACAAGTTTTGCGCTCCAAATTAATTATTCAAATTGTTGGATCTGTCAACATCTGCCTGGCAGCACCACCAAGAATGGCACAGTTACAATTGGCAAGGACTGGGTGAAGACAATGTGCTCTGGGATTCGGAGTGTCATGAAAGAAGGAACCTGACTTTTGACCCTCCTGGTAGCCGGTACAGAGCTTTGGGTGACTTCATCACAATTAACCCATGGAGCCGGTACCAAGAGGTTTGGGATTTTATTGCAGCAGGGGTCAATAATGAGCGATTGCCCCTTGGTTTCAATAAAACTGTGGTTCACCGGGTGGGGGTTTTGCAGCCTAGTACTTTGTTACAGAGGAACGATACAACTGGTGAGTTTTTGTTCAAGGTGGAATCGATTCATGTTCAAACTAATTGTACCATGCCTCATCTGCAAAATGATAATCCTGACCCGGCTACATGTATGCGAATAAAGTCTAGTGCCAGCCTTAATTGCTATTCGGAAATTGTATATTACCCTGTCACCATTGAGTTTAAAATAGGACGTTTGACTTGTAAGCTTTATAACTGTCAAGAACACATTCAACCTAAAGTAACCTTCCGAGCCTCATCCGTGTGTAATACTATGCCTGTTGTGCAGTCAACCGATGTTCCTTTATGCTTTGCTGGACACCAGACTGGGAACAAAGTTAATATAGGTGAAAGTTCTTGTGAAAAAGTAACTTTAATGCAAACCAATCTTAGCCGTCCTTCTCCTCTCCCTGAAAAGCTCTATGCTGTATGTGGGGGAAAGGCTTATACGCGCCTCCCGGCTAGTAGCCAGGGTATGTGTTTTCTAGCTCACGTTGTTCCAATGATCAGGAGAGTGAACATCACAGAGGTAAGGGCAACCTATTCTCAACACGTGGGGAGGGCTACTTGTAAAAAGAGAACTCCTGGTGGCAAAAGGTGTTAGGTGTCATCATACCCAATTATGGCACCTATAACAACCAGAATGAGATTGAAGCTTTGTCTACTGTTTTGGAAAACCACATGAATGCATCTGACGCAGCCATTGAAGCTCTGGCAACTGAGATGGATGAGATTAAAACGGTTTCCTTTTGAAGGGTGGTTTGGAGGGATGGGAAATACTTTGACACGCACGCTGGTCCTGATTGTTGTGACTTTGGTTGTCTTGTTGTTGGTTTTTGTTTGTATTTCAGCTTGTGTTAGGGCAGTGATGTCAAGGGTTGTTGGGTCGGTTTCTGAGGTAATGGTGCGGCTGCAAATTCCGTTGTCTGATTGGACGCCGCCCTTCAATGACAGTGACATTGTCTGGTCTGACCTTAAGCTCAGGGCTGTGAGTGGGAACTTTGATTCTCAGTCACTATGCTCATTGCCTGACTGGGCTCAGTCAGGGGTAATTGACTGTGCCTTTTATTTTATTTTATGGTCTGTAACTGTATTTTGTACCTGTATTTGTGTTATTAAGACTTTTACATCTCGTTGGCCGGAAAGGTGGCCGTACCTGTTTGGTGGGCTGGATGGGAATTTTCCTGTAAAATTGAATATGGGTTTTTCGCCTATCCCTACGATGTGTGCAGTGAGTGTGATTTTGTGGAAGGTTCTTCAAATGTTAAAACGGGGGAATGTCAAAGTAATTTGGAAAATAAGTAAACATTTGTAAAGAACTATGGTTGAATGTAATAAAACTTGAGTGGAATACATTCCTCTCTTACCTATGCATTTGGATACCCTGTTGTAGACGCCTAGGCTCCTGACCATTTGCATTTCTTTTGTTACTATGCTAGTTTATGGTTGGGTTGCAGGAGAAAAGGTGGTGGCTAGGTATGTCCGTAACAGGGGGGTTTCCTTTGATGAGTGGAGGTATTTAAGTCGAAGGCAGTCAGTGTGTTCTCTGAGTTCTAAGCTGACTGGTCATTCCGAGATCTGTGCTGTAATGCTGTGATTGTAAGTTTGTAACTCCATTTGATATCAAATTATAACACTCATTCTTCTTAAAACTTTGAATTGTCTCTGCCTTATTTGTCTCGAACTTTTGACTCAGTCCCCATCCAGAACAGAAGTTAAAATAAATGGGTATACATGGGGGATATTTACCTGTATTATTGTATTTACCTGTGGGTTTATTTTGTACGTACTGGCTTTTTATTTTATTTTATATCTGTGATGTTTTTGGTACCCAACTCTTTTATTTACCGTAAAGTATTTCAGGTATTTGGTCAATTCAAAGTTTTTACATAACTGGTTATTTGAACAGTAACTAAGTGGTCATTTTACATTAAATAGACTATTGTATTTAGTGTTTGCATTGTATTGTCATTTTTGATAAAAGCCAAGTTGTTATTTTACTTTTTCCATTTCCCTTTTCCGTAACTAATCTAAAAACCCTCAAAATGTATATCCTGGTGTCTGTCAAGTTACTTCAGGTAAATTAAGGTTTTCACGTAAAGTGCCAATTGGGGATTATTGGTTTAAAAACTCACTAGGATCAAAAATAACTTTCTCTATATTTAAAGGGGATCAGATGGGCTACAAGGATAATACTGTTTTATTGTTTATTTACTGTATTATTAAAACAATTACTGACACTCCTGCTTAAGCTTAACATCCTTAAAACCATTACTGACATGGATGATACTGTTTTATTGTTTATTTACTGTATTATTAAAACAATTACTGACACCCCTACTTAAGCTTAACATGCTTAAAACCATTACTGACATGGATGATACTGTTTTATTGTTTATTTACTGTATTATTAAAACAATTACTGACACTCCTGCTTAAGCTTAACATGCTTAAAACCATTACTGACATGGATGATACTATTTTATTGTTTATTTACTGTATTATTAAAACAATTACTGACACTCCTGCTTAAGCTTAACATGCTTAAAACCATTACTGACATGGATGATACTATTTTATTGTTTATTTACTGTATTATTAAAACAATTACTGACACCCCTGCTTAAGCTTAACATGCGTAAAACCATTACTGACATGGATGATACTGTTTTCTCAGCAGACTAAACTCAATATATTAACGGTTCAAAAGCTGCTGAGAAATGTCTACTGGAAACATATTAGCATTTTTGGTGTGGTGCGGACTCACACAAGATAAAGTGTGAGTCCGCACCACACCTACCATCAGAGGTGGAGCACCACACCTTCCATCAGCTCCTTGTACTTACACCACACCTACCATCAGCTCCTAGTACTTACACCACACCTACCATCAGCTCCTAGTACTTACACCACACCTACCATCAGCTCCTAGTACTTACACCACACCTACTATCAGCTCCCAGTACTTGCTGCACCCAAGCCGTGCTCATACGTTGAGTTAGTGGTACCCGGGATCGAACCCATGATCTCGTGGTCCAAAGGCGAGAACTCTACCGACTGAGGTACCCGGACACACATGTAGCAATGCTGATGGAAAGATAAAGGGCTCAGACTGAGGTACCCGGACACACATGTAGCAATGCTGATGGAAAGATAAAGGGCTCAGACTGAGGTACCCGGACACACATGTAGCAATGCTGATGGAAAGATAAAGGGCTCAGACTGAGGTACCCGGACACACATGTAGCAATGCTGATGGAAAGATAAAGGGCTCAGACTGAGGTACCCGGACACACATGTAGCAATGCTGATGGAAAGATAAAGGGCTCAGCTAGCTAGCCAGTACCTGCTAGCTTTATCTGACAAGATCGCAAAGATGCATTTATTTAGCACAGAATAAATCCTATTATACACGTTGTTTAATGTTCTATTGTATTTACCACATACATTTTTAATCATTCATCCTTCATATAAAACAGTATAACTTCATAATCCATATTATTATTGTTACAGTTTTTATTAGTGAATTATATATATATATATATATATATATATATATATAATATTAGATACACACAAGACATGTTACACCGAGTTCGAAGTCTTAAATATGTCTAGTTATATATATGTATAACTAGAAAAAGTGCTCCTCGGAGCACAAGTCTTCGCCAGGTCAAGTAGGTTATTGTGGCCTCCTGGTGGCGCTATAATAGGCCAATGTGAAAAGGGTGACATTTCTTCGTAGGACTTTCACAGCAATCGGACACTGCATTCATGATTTGAGGTATTTTGTTCCAAAAATGTGTTTTGCTAAATTAGACCTGCTGGTGGCGCTATAACAGTCCAATGTGAATGTTAAAAGGGGGGCATTTCTTCCTCGGCCTAGTGGGGATCTGCATGCAAAATTTCACGGAAATTGCACACTGCGTTCATGTTTTGAGGCATTTTGTTAAAAACTGACCAATCCTGCAAACTTTGGAAGCCACTGTAAGCCAAATAGGATGGAATATGAAATATCGGACAGATCCACAGAATCACATAACTAAGGAGATACTGTGCACCAATTTGCGTGTTTTTTGGACAGAATCTGAAGGAATAATCTCCAAAAATGTATTTTACATAAGTCGGCCTCCTGGTGGCGCTGTAAAAAGTACACACACTCCCCTCTAGGGAGAGTGTGTGCAAAGTTTCACGCAGATCGGTGCAGTTATAATAAAAAATGCAAATCGGCCTGTTATAGCGCCACCATGAGGCTGATTTAAAAAAATTAAAGTGACATTTCATCCTCGGTCTAGTGGGAATGTGCGTGTGCAAT
>NC_137620.1:51593600-51651100 GCF_963280865.1 Gymnoscopelus braueri | reverse complement strand
TATATATATATATATATATATATATATATATATATATATATATATATATATATATATATATATATATATATATAAACACAGCTATATATACATGTATTTATTTATTATGTCTTATCTAACCTCTATGGGTTCACTGAGAGCAGAGATGGTTGTAAATCCAACGATGTCGCTGAAATAAAGCGTTGATTCTGCATAATGTTCAGGTTCCACTGCTTTACCTTTCTTTAAGGCCTGGGCCACTGACCTGGAACAGTTCATATTATTAACAATTACTATTAATATTATTATAATTATTATCATTATTATTATTAACATTGATCTAAGGACTGGGCCACTGACCTAGAACAGTTCATATTATTATTATTAACATTGATTGATTGATTGATTGATTGATTGATTGATTGATTGATTGATTAGTCAGAATTGTAAACAGCATTTAGAGTCAGACATTAACTCATCGACTGCCATTGACGAGTACACTGACATCCATTGACAGACAGACAGACAGACAGACAGACAGACAGACAGACAGACAGACAGACAGACAGACAGACTTACGCTGGCAGCAGTTGACTAATCAGTTTGTCCGTCTTGCTTCTTTCCACTTCCAGTTCATCTGTTCTTTCTCTGATCAGATCCTCCAGGTTGGAGCTGTACTGTTCTAGCATCCTTAACATGCTGTCGATTATATTAGCTCTTTTCCCTTTGTTAATGCCTTTAAACTGTAATAAAACCATGTAACCACACCATTAATGTACTGTTCTAGCATCCTTAACCCTAGAACACTAACAATGAAAATAGTCATATTTTACCGGATGTAATAAATTCCATTAAATATACTTCTCATCAAAATATATTAAAGAACAACAATACATGGCAAATTGAGGTAGGGGAGAGTGGGGTAATGTGAGACACAGGGTAAAGTGAGACACCCCCCTTATCACCTGACCACAACACCTGTGTGGTCATATGACCATTAGATTTTGAAGCCCCTCCCATTTCCCACTTACCATGGAGGAGAGGACCTCATTGTGTTGTGGTAAGCATGTTTTTTCACAAAAATATGTTTTTTGCATGTAAAAGTAATTTTTTGGGCTGTCAACATAATCAGCTGTTCTGTCAAAAAAATTGATTCAGGTAGAAAAACTTATGTCATGCATGTTGATGAACTACAAACCTATACATCCATGTGATTAATGCTAATTGTAGATTAGCCAGAATTGCTAAAAGTGGTCCTTTTCACCAAAATGTGGCTGTGGGGTAAAGTGAGACAAATGGCTTGGGGTAAAGTCGGACACTGTCTCACTTTACCCTAAGTGTCTAAGTTTAGTACTTAAACATATTTTAATCTAATATTACATTGCATATGTTTTACTTGTTATGCCAAGAACATAGGGGAGAGTGGGGTAATGTGAGACACTTTTTACATTGAGTGGGGTAATGTGAGACACTTTTTACATTTTCTCCCCTCTAGGTGAGCTAAAATGATATATCAGTAAAATTTACACATTTCCCATACATTTGAGATGTTTCCTAACAATGGAAATTATCAGAATATATTCAAGCCAAAGGCAGTGAAAATATGATTGTTTTAAAAAAAGTGGTCTGGTGTCTCACTTTACCCCATTGATTTTTCTGGTTTGTCTCGGTTTACCCCAGACCTGGGGTAAAGTGAGACACCAGAAAACTTTTTTAAAACAATCATATTTTCACTGCCTTTTGTCTTGAATACATTCTGTGTGTAAATGTGTAAATTTTACTGATATATCATTTTAGCTCACCTAGAGGGGAGAAAACGTAAAAAGTGTCTCACATTACCCCACTCTCCCCTACTCCTCGTTAATATTTCAACATGACATAAAAACAAACAAACAACATGCTGTCTGTGATGTTTATAGGTGGTTGGTTAATATGGTTTATAGAGTTATAGGGGTTATAGGGTTTAGGGGTAGGGTACCTAAAGATCTTGACAATGCTGGGTCTTTTCTCAGGGTGTTCACTCCAACAGGAAACCATCAGGTTAGTTAGGGTTTATAGGGTTCAGGGAAAGGGTTCAGGTAAAGGATACCTGTTTAAACATCTTGTCTATGCTGGGTCTTTGGGTATAAAGTACCTGTTTAAACATCTTGTCTATACTGGTTTAAACATCTTGTCTATACTGGGTCTTTGGGTATAAAGTACCTGTTTAAACATCTTGTCAATGCTGGGTCTTTGGGTATACAGTACCTGTTTAAACATCTTGTCTAAGCTGGGTCTTTGGGCATAAAGTACCTGTTTAAACATCTTGTCTATGCTGGGTCTTTGGGTATAAAGTACCTGTTTAAACATCTTGTCTATACTGGTTTAAACATCTTGTCTATACTGGGTCTTTGGGTATAAAGTACCTGTTTAAACATCTTGTCAATGCTGGGTCTTTGGGTATACAGTACCTGTTTAAACATCTTGTCTATGCTGGGTCTTTGGGCATAAAGTACCTGTTTAAACATCTTGTCTATTCTGGGTCTTTGCGTAATAAGTACCTGTTTAAAGATCTTGTCTATGCTGGCTCTTTGGGTAATAGGTACCTGTTTAAACATCTTGTCTATACTGGGTCTTTGGGTATAAAGTACCTGTTTAAACATCTTGTCTATGCTGGGTCTTTGGGTAATAGGTACCTGTTTAAACATCTTGTCTATACTGGGTCTTTGGGTATAAAGTACCTGTTTAAAGATCTTGTCTATGCTGGCTCTTTGGGTAATAGGTACCTGTTTAAACATCTTGTCTATACTGGGTCTTTGGGTATAAAGTACCTGTTTAAACATCTTGTCTATGCTGGGTCTTTGGGTATAAAGTACCTGTTTAAACATCTTGTCTATGCTGGGTCTTTGGGTATAAAGTACCTGTTTAAACATCTTGTCTATGCTGGGTCTTTGGGTATAAAGTACCTGTTTAAACATCTTGTCTATACTGGTTTAAACATCTTGTCTATACTGGGTCTTTGGGTATAAAGTACCTGTTTAAACATCTTGTCAATGCTGGGTCTTTGGGTATAAAGTACCTGTTTAAACATCTTGTCTATGCTGGGTCTTTGGGTATAAAGTACCTGTTTAAACATCTTGTCTATGCTGGGTCTTTGGGTATAAAGTACCTGTTTAAACATCTTGTCTATGCTGGGTCTTTGGGTATAAAGTACCTGTTTAAACATCTTGTCTATACTGGTTTAAACATCTTGTCTATACTGGGTCTTTGGGTATAAAGTACCTGTTTAAACATCTTGTCAATGCTGGGTCTTTGGGTATACAGTACCTGTTTAAACATCTTGTCTATACTGGGTCTTTGGGCATAAAGTACCTGTTTAAACATCTTGTCTATGCTGGGTCTTTGGGTATAAAGTACCTGTTTAAACATCTTGTCTATACTGATTTAAACATCTTGTCTATACTGGGTCTTTGGGTATAAAGTACCTGTTTAAACATCTTGTCAATGCTGGGTCTTTGGGTATACAGTACCTGTTTAAACATCTTGTCTATGCTGGGTCTTTGGGCATAAAGTACCTGTTTAAACATCTTGTCTATGCTGGGTCTTTGGGTATAAAGTACCTGTTTAAACATCTTGTCTATACTGGTTTAAACATCTTGTCTATACTGGGTCTTTGGGTATAAAGTACCTGTTTAAACATCTTGTCAATGCTGGGTCTTTGGGTATACAGTACCTGTTTAAACATCTTGTCTATGCTGGGTCTTTGGGCATAAAGTACCTGTTTAAACATCTTGTCTATTCTGGGTCTTTGCGTAATAAGTACCTGTTTAAAGATCTTGTCTATGCTGGCTCATTGGGTAATAGGTACCTGTTTAAACATCTTGTCTATACTGGGTCTTTGGGTATAAAGTACCTGTTTAAACATCTTGTCTATGCTGGGTCTTTGGGTAATAGGTACCTGTTTAAACATCTTGTCTATACTGGGTCTTTGGGTATAAAGTACCTGTTTAAACATCTTGTCTATGCTGGGTCTTTGGGTATAAAGTACCTGTTTAAACATCTTGTCTATGCTGGGTCTTTGGGTATAAAGTACCTGTTTAAACATCTTGTCTATGCTGGGTCTTTGGGTATAAAGTACCTGTTTAAACATCTTGTCTATACTGGTTTAAACATCTTGTCTATACTGGGTCTTTGGGTATAAAGTACCTGTTTAAACATCTTGTCTATGCTGGGTCTTTGGGTATACAGTACCTGTTTAAACATCTTGTCTATGCTGGGTCTTTGGGCATAAAGTACCTGTTTAAACATCTTGTCTATGCTGGGTCTTTGGGTATAAAGTACCTGTTTAAACATCTTGTCTATACTGGTTTAAACATCTTGTCTATACTGGGTCTTTGGGTATAAAGTACCTGTTTAAACATCTTGTCAATGCTGGGTCTTTGGGTATACAGTACCTGTTTAAACATCTTGTCTATGCTGGGTCTTTGGGCATAAGTACCTGTTAAACATCTTGTCTATGCTGGGTCTTTGGGTATAAAGTACCTGTTTAAACATCTTGTCTATACTGGTTTAAACATCTTGTCTATACTGGGTCTTTGGGTATAAAGTACCTGTTTAAACATCTTGTCAATGCTTTGTCTTTGGGTATACAGTACCTGTTTAAACATCTTGTCTATGCTGGGTCTTTGGGCATAAAGTACCTGTTTAAACATCTTGTCTATTCTGGGTCTTTGCGTAATAAGTACCTGTTTAAAGATCTTGTCTATGCTGGCTCTTTGGGTAATAGGTACCTGTTTAAACATCTTGTCTATACTGGGTCTTTGGGTATAAAGTACCTGTTTAAAGATCTTGTCTATGCTGGCTCTTTGGGTAATAGGTACCTGTTTAAACATCTTGTCTATACTGGGTCTTTGGGTATAAAGTACCTGTTTAAAGATCTTGTCTATGCTGGCTCTTTGGGTAATAGGTACCTGTTTAAACATCTTGTCTATACTGGGTCTTTGGGTATAAAGTACCTGTTTAAACATCTTGTCTATGCTGGGTCTTTGGGTATAAAGTACCTGTTTAAACATCTTGTCTATGCTGGGTCTTTGGGTATAAAGTACCTGTTTAAACATCTTGTCTATGCTGGGTCTTTGGGTATAAAGTACCTGTTTAAACATCTTGTCTATACTGGTTTAAACATCTTGTCTATACTGGGTCTTTGGGTATAAAGTACCTGTTTAAACATCTTGTCAATGCTGGGTCTTTGGGTATACAGTACCTGTTTAAACATCTTGTCTATGCTGGGTCTTTGGGCATAAAGTACCTGTTTAAACATCTTGTCTATTCTGGGTCTTTGCGTAATAAGTACCTGTTTAAAGATCTTGTCTATGCTGGCTCTTTGGGTAATAGGTACCTGTTTAAACATCTTGTCTATACTGGGTCTTTGGGTATAAAGTACCTGTTTAAACATCTTGTCTATGCTGGGTCTTTTGGTAATAGGTACCTGTTTAAACATCTTGTCTATACTGGGTCTTTGGGTATAAAGTACCTGTTTAAAGATCTTGTCTATGCTGGCTCTTTGGGTAATAGGTACCTGTTTAAACATCTTGTCTATACTGGGTCTTTCGGTATAAAGTACCTGTTTAAACATCTTGTCTATGCTGGGTCTTTGGGTATAAAGTACCTGTTTAAACATCTTGTCTATGCTGGGTCTTTGGGTATAAAGTACCTGTTTAAACATCTTGTCTATGCTGGGTCTTTGGGTATAAAGTACCTGTTTAAACATCTTGTCTATACTTGTTTAAACATCTTGTCTATACTGGGTCTTTGGGTATAAAGTACCTGTTTAACCCTCTAAGACCCAGTGATCCCTTTTGGAAACAATTATATTTTATAAAGAAAGATGTTTAAATATTATTTTTTTCTGTTATTTTTTCACCTCTAAATCCTCATTGGGTCCTATTGTTTAGTCTTACAATGCCATTGGCCAGGATATTTGCATATAAATACCCCCCACAGAGCGGGGAATCATCACAACTTGAAAAATCTCTGTTGGAACAGCATCTCTTTTTTCTCTGGAAGATATTCCTCACAAAAACGTAAGTAATATGCCTGTAATATTTGTTTTGGTGAACATTACAATGTCTAGAACATGTACATATGTTATTATTGTGAAATATATGTCCCAAATTTAAATTAGAGCATTATTCATACTTGTGTCTTTTTGGAATCGTTGGGCCCTCTTGGTTGCAAAAAATACAAGGGCAGGCCTAATGTTCACCTGCTACTGTTCAGCCTTATATATAGTTTTCACAATAGATTTAAACAGTTATATGTGTATTTCCCCCACTTTGCATTACTATATATATATATATATATATATATATATATATGAGAGGGAGAAACAGTGAGAGAGAGTAGGCTATATGTGCATTTTTACTTTAATTTCTAATTTCCAATGATATTTGTAACCATTGTTTTAACAGTCAGAACCATACAAGCTGGTTCCTTTGTTCACAAAAACTGAATTGTTTGCTTTGAGCAGTAAGCCTCAGAAAATGTCCACCCAAACTTTCTCTCTCCCCCTAAACAATACATATTCAACCATAGTTTAACCAATATATTCCCTTGTTATTTCTCAGTATGTTTAATTTGCTTTCAATACAACAAGGACAGTGGGACCACTGTGGTACTTCTTGGGGGTTGTGGGGGTTGTTCATTATTATTCATTATTCATTCAAGGTGTGGTGGGTACTTAGGGGCAATGGAATGATGCCCACTTAGGGGAAATCATCATCACACAATAGGTTTGCCAGACAGTATTGTATGACTTGTGAAATGTTGTTTCATCATCATGTGTAAGCACTACTAAATGTACTAATGGTATGTCTTTATTTCATTTCAGAATGCCACAACAACAGAAAGGGCCTCGCTTCTCAGCAAGGGATGTTCTGGATATCGTGATGAACGGAGAGAGTGATGTTGACATAGACATCAATGAGACTGATGAAGAGTCAGATGAAGAGGACTGTGGCATGGGGTCCAAAGAAAACCAACCACCCAGTGAACCACCCAGTGAACCCACAGACAGTATTGTGTGACCACTGACAATGGTTTAGGTTAATAGGTTTCTTTACTAGATATATTGTACAGATTTTTATTTTGTTGTTCTTTTAATAAAATTGATTTAAAAATATGGCTTATTGGTGTTATTATTCATAATGTATACTGTTCTGAGGCCAAATATTATTCATAATTGATCTGAGGCCAAATAATAAACCATATAAATGAATCCTTAAGTTGTTTTAGTGAAGTAATTACACATTTGCCATGTTATCCTTAAAAATGGCCTATAGGAAATTTTGCTACCTGATGGACCCAACGTTTCCATATGGAAACATTTGCATAAAAACTTACCAAAACATAAAAAATAAAAAAACATTATATTTTCCTCTCCTAAGTACTCCTACAAGACCATCTGAAAGGTTAAAAAAAAAAAATTGCAAGTAGAAATATATCCGGGTCTTACAGGGTTAAACATCTTGTCAATGCTGGGTCTTTGGGTATACAGTACCTGTTTAAACATCTTGTCTATGCTGGGTCTTTGGGCATAAAGTACCTGTTTAAACATCTTGTCTATGCTGGGTCTTTGGGTATAAAGTACCTGTTTAAACATCTTGTCTATACTGGTTTAAACATCTTGTCTATACTGGGTCTTTGGGTATAAAGTACCTGTTTAAACATCTTGTCTATGCTGGGTCTTTGGGTATAAAGTACCTGTTTAAAGATCTTGTCTATGCTGGCTCTTTGGGTAATAGGTACCTGTTTAAACATCTTGTCTATACTGGGTCTTTGGGTATAAAGTACCTGTTTAAACATCTTGTCTATGCTGGGTCTTTGGGTATAAAGTACCTGTTTAAACATCTTGTCTATGCTGGGTCTTTGGGTATAAAGTACCTGTTTAAACATCTTGTCTATACTGGGTCTTTGGGTATAAAGTACCTGTTTAAACATCTTGTCTATGCTGGGTCTTTGGGTAATAGGTACCTGTTTAAACATCTTGTCTATACTGGGTCTTTGGGTATAAAGTACCTGTTTAAAGATCTTGTCTATGCTGGCTCTTTGGGTAATAGGTATCTGTTTAAACATCTTGTCTATACTGGGTCTTTGGGTATAAAGTACCTGTTTAAACATCTTGTCTATGCTGGGTCTTTGGGTATAAAGTACCTGTTTAAACATCTTGTCTATGCTGGGTCTTTGGGTATAAAGTACCTGTTTAAACATCTTGTCTATACTGGGTCTTTGGGTATAAAGTACCTGTTTAAAGATCTTGTCTATGCTGGGTCTTTGGGTATAAAGTACCTGTTTAAACATCTTGTCTATGCTGGGTCTTTGGGTATAAAGTACCTGTTTAAACATCTTGTCTATGCTGGGTCTTTGGGTATAAAGTACCTGTTTAAACATCTTGTCTATGCTGGGTCTTTGGGTATAAAGTACCTGTTTAAACATCTTGTCTATACTGGGTCTTTGGGTATAAAGTACCTGTTTAAACATCTTGTCTATGCTGGGTCTTTGGGTATAAAGTACCTGTTTAAACATCTTGTCTATGCTGGGTCTTTGGGTATAAAGTACCTGTTTAAACATCTTGTCTATGCTGGGTCTTTGGGTATAAAGTACCTGTTTAAACATCTTGTCTATGCTGGGTCTTTGGGTATAAAGTACCTGTTTAAAGATCTTGTCTATACTGGGTCTTTTCTCAGGGTCTTCACTCCAACAGGAAACCATCAGGTTCAAACATTCAGATGGAGCTTCATCAACAGACACTGATGGTCTGAACAATGGTGGAGGATTCTTCAACCTGTCTATGATCTCTACACACACACACACACACACACGTGTGCGCGCACACACACACACACACACACACACACACACACACACACACACACACACACACACACACACACACACACACACACACACACACACACACACACACACACAGACACAGACACAAACACACACACACACAGAGTGTGAGCAGGGTGTGGCCTCCTGGTCTGATGGCTCATTGGAGAGCACCTGGGCCCGGTGCCTCCAGGGGTCAATACATAGTTACATCATTAATGTAATGTAATAATGTCTATACATAGTTACATCATTAATGTAATGTAATAATGTCTATACATAGTTACATCATTAATGTAATGTAATAATGTCTATACATAGTTACATCATTAATGTAATGTAATAATGTCTATACATAGTTACATAATAATACATAATTAATGTAATATAATGTAATGTAATAATGTCTATACATAGTTACATCATTAATGTAATGTAATAATGTCTATACATAGTTACATAATAATACATAATTAATGTAATATAATGTAATGTAATAATGTCTAGTATACATAGTTACATAATAATACATAATTAATGTAATATAATGTAATGTAATAATGTCTAGTATACATAGTTACATAATAATACATAATGAATGTAATATAATGTAATGTAATAATGTCTATACATAGTTACAGTATAGCCTGTCCATGTCAATCTGAGTTGAGATCCAGAGGAGACAGACCTGCTGTCTCCACCAGCCTCTACTCCGTTCTCCATGCCCTGTTTTATGTTCTATGTGTTCTATGTGTTCTATATGTTATATGTTATGTTCTCCATGCCCTGTTTTATGTTCTATGTGTTCTATGTGTTCTATGTGTTCTATATGTTCTATGTGTTATATGTTATGTTCTCCATGCCCTGTTTTATGTTCTATGTGTTCTATGTGTTTTCCATATGTTTTTTTGTGGACAACGCTCCACACGTCCTAGACTCTTCTCTCTTCTCTAAAACACTCTGGACAACGCTCCACACGTCCTAGACTCTTCTCTCTTCTTTAAAACACTCTGGACAACCCCTGTTTGGCAGCCCATTTTTCAGCACATTGTTGACAATCCACATACTATACCAAAGGCTTGGTTGACTGCTCACATTAAACCACTGCCAAAACAGCCAAACCCTAAAGAACATAATGATTATAGACCAATAGCACTCACATCTGTTATCAGGAAAGCTCTGGAAAAAATTATGGTTCATCATCTCAACAATGCCATATTTAACTCACAGGATCCATTTCAATTCGCTTACAAGCAGGGTCGTAGTACAGAGGATGCACACTGGTTCACTTCATCTCCAAACATCTTGACAAACCAAAATCCTATGCTAGAGGACTTTTCCTAGATCTTTCTTCTGCTTTCAACACAATACAGCCGGACTTGCTCCTCACTAAAATGGTTCAGTTACACATTAATCCTTTTGTTATTCAGTTTTATTTTAAGTTCCTCACTGACAGAATTCAGTATGTAAAGGTAAACAAGACACTCTCCTCTCCCATCAGGACCAGATTTGGTGCACCCCAAGGTTGCATTAGCTCACCTGTACTGTTTACTCTTTACACGGCAGACTGTAACACCTGCGAGTCAAATCAGTTTCTTCTGAAATATTAAGATGATTCTACACTAATAGCTCTTATGACTGACAGTGATGACCAGAAACAGTACCAGTGTAGCGTTGACCGGCTTGTGGAATGGTGTGACAAAATTAATCTGATTGTCAACACTAAGAAAACGGAGGAAATTATATTTGGCCCTGCTCCCGGTGATAAGACACCACCGGTGACGATCCATGGTTCAGCTATTGAACAAGTCCCATCTTACAAATATCTGGGGGTGATGATAGATGCCACCTTATCATGGTCATCTCATATTGATTATATTTGTAAGAGGATACAGCAGCGTATGTACTCCCTACGCCGACTTAGATCGTTTGGTGCTAGCAGTCAGATCTTGTCTCTTTTCTACACGTCTGTTGTTCATACTGTGATGTTGTACTGTAGCACGGCCTGGTTTAACAGCCTACCATTGGTATATAAGAACAAACTGTATAGCCAAATTAAGATCTGCGCTAAAATTGTTGGTAGGCCAGTTGAGGTTGTGTGCATGCTTAGACTGGCGAGGAGCATCTCCTCTGACCCCTTACATGTTTTAAATGATAAATATCAACTGTTGCCCTCCATGAGGCGGTTTATAGTCCCAAAATATAAGAAAAACAGGCTAAAGAACTCTTTTGTACACCAGTCTGTTCTGCTTTTAAACCAAAATCGGTAAACCAAGAGGATATGTTTTATTGTTCTTGTTTCTGTCTGCGTCTGTGATGTGTGTCCTGTAATGTACCTTGTATGTCCTGTCTGTATCTTGAACGGTGACGTCATGGACACAAAGCAAATTTCAGTGAGAGCTGACAATAAAGTTGTATCGTATTGTATCGTATTGTACAACGCTCCACACGTCCTAGACTCTTCTCTCTTCTCTAAAACACCCTGGACAACACTCCACACGTCCTAGACTCTTCTCTCTTCTCTAAAACACTCTGGACAACGCTCCACACGTCCTAGACTCTTCCCTCTTCTCTAAAACACTCTGGACAACGCTCCACACGTCCTAGACTCTTCTCTCTTATCTAAAACACCCTGGACAACGCTCCACACGTCCTAGACTCTTCTCTCTTATCTAAAACAATCTGGACAACGCTCCACACGTCCTATACTCTTCTCTCTTCTCTAAAACACTCTGGACAACGCTCCACACGTCCTAGACTCTTCTCTCTTGTCTAAAACGCCCTGGACAACGCTCCACACGTCCTAGACTCTTCTCTCTTATCTAAAACACTCTGGACAACGCTCCACACGTCCTAGACTCTTCTCTCTTCTCTAAAACACCCTGGACAACGCTCCACACGTCCTACCTGGACAACGCTCCATACGTCCTAGACTCTTCTCTCTTCTCTATAACACCCTGGACAACGCTCCATACGTCCTAGACTCTTCTCTCGCCTCTAAAACACCCTGGACAACGCTCCACACGTCCTAGACTCTTCTCTCTTCTCTAAAACACCCTGGACAACGCTCCACACGTCCTAGACTCTTCTCTCTTCTCTAAAACACTCTGGACAACGCTCCACACGTCCTAGACTCTTCTCTCTTCTCTAAAACACCCTGGACAACGCTCCACACGTCCTAGACTCTTCTCTCTTCTCTAAAACACCCTGGACAACGCTCCACACGTCCTAGACTCTTCTCATCACTCTAAAACACACAGGACAATGCTCCATACAGACACACAGACAGACTCTCACCATGTGCAGGCATGTCCAGTGTGGCGTAGGGAAGGGTTCTGGTGATGACTTCCTGTATGATGATGGCAAAACTGAAGACGTCTCCGGCATATGTCCCTCCTCTGGTTGGAGACCTCAACAGCTCTGGAGCTGTCCACAACAAGTCTGACACACACACGCACACACACACACACACACACACACACACACACACACACACACACACACACACACACACACACACACACACACACACACACACACACACACACACACAACACACAGGTATAGGTGCTATGTAGGGTTAGGTAGAGAGGTATAGGGTATATATAGGGGTATAGGGTATATACAGGGTATATATATATATATGGGTATAGGGTATATTAAGGGGTATAGGGTCTATATAGGGGTATATGGTATATATAGGGGTATAAGGTATATATAGGGGTATAGGGTATATAATATATATATATATATATATATATATATATATATATATATATATATATATATATATATATATATATATATATATATATATATATATATATATATATGGGTATAGGGTATATATATGGGTATAGGGTATATATAGGGGTATATGGTATATATAGGGTATATATATAGGGGTATAGGGTATATATAGGGGTATAGGGTATATATAGGGGTATAGGGTATATATAGGGGTATAAGGTATATATAGGGGTATAGGGTATATATATATATATATATATATATATATATATATATATATATATATATATATATATGGGTATAGGGTATATATATATGGGTATATATATGGGTATAGGGTATATATATAGGGGTATAGGGGTATAGGGTATATATAGGGGTATAGGGTATATATAGGGGTATAGGATATATATAGGGGTATAGGGTATATATAGGGGTATAGGGTATATATATATGGGTATAGGGTGTATATATAGGGGTATAGGGTATATATAGGGTATATGGGTATAGGGTATACATATGGGTTTAGGGTATATATAGGGGTATAGGGTATACATAGGGGTATAGGGTATACATTGGGGTATAGGGTATACATAGGGGTATAGGTACCACAAGGGTCTTCAGGAGGTGAGATGTTTTCAGACTGAAGACTTGTTTATGGTTTATGGATGTGTAGGAAGCTATAGATAAGTATAGTTTGGCTATAGGTACCATTAGGATCTTCAGGAAGACAGGTGTTTGCAGACTGGGTATAGGGTATATATAGGGGTATAGGGTATATATAGGGGTATAGGGTATATATTGGGGTATAGGGTATATATATGGGTACAGGGTATATATAGGGGTATAGGGTATATATAGGGGTATAGGGTATATATATGGGTAGAGGGTATATATAGGGGTATAGGGTATATATAGGGGTATAGGGTATATATATGGGTACAGGGTATATATAGGGGTATAGGGTATGTATAGGGGTATAGGGTATGTATAGGGGTATAGGGTGTATATATAGGGGTATAGGGTACATATATGGTTATAGGGTATATATATGGGTATAGGGTATATATAGGGGTATAGGGTATATATGGGTATAGGGTATATATAGGGGTATAGGGTATATTTAGGGGTATAGGGTATATATATATGGGTATATATATGGGTATAGGGTATATATATGGGTATAGGGTATATATAGGGGTATAGGGTATAAATAAGGGGTGTAGGGTATATATATGGGTATATATATGGGTATAGGGTATATATGGGTATAGGGTATATATAGGGGTATAGGGTATAAATAAGGGGTGTAGGGTATATATATGGGTATATATATGGGTATAGGGTATATATAGGGGTATAGGGTATATATGGGTATAGGGTATATATAGGGGTATAGGGTATAAATAAGGGGTGTAGGGTATATATATGGGTATATATATGGGTATAGGGTATATATAGGGGTACAGGGTATATATATGGGTATAGGGTATATATAGGGGTATAGGGTATATTTAGGGGTATAGGGTATATATATGGGTATATATATGGGTATAGGGTATATATAGGGGTATAGGGTATATATAGGGGTATAGGGTATATATAGGGGTATAAGGTATATATAGGGGTATAGGGTATATATATGGGTAGAGGGTATATATAGGGGTATAGGGTATATATAGGGGTATAGGGTATATATATGGGTACAGGGTATATATAGGGGTATAGGGTATGTATAGGGGTATAGGGTATGTATAGGGGTATAGGGTGTATATATAGGGGTATAGGGTACATATATGGTTATAGGGTATATATATGGGTATAGGGTATATATAGGGGTATAGGGTATATATGGGTATAGGGTATATATAGGGGTATAGGGTATATTTAGGGGTATAGGGTATATATATATGGGTATATATATGGGTATAGGGTATATATATGGGTATAGGGTATATATAGGGGTATAGGGTATAAATAAGGGGTGTAGGGTATATATATGGGTATATATATGGGTATAGGGTATATATGGGTATAGGGTATATATAGGGGTATAGGGTATAAATAAGGGGTGTAGGGTATATATATGGGTATATATATGGGTATAGGGTATATATAGGGGTATAGGGTATATATGGGTATAGGGTATATATAGGGGTATAGGGTATAAATAAGGGGTGTAGGGTATATATATGGGTATATATATGGGTATAGGGTATATATAGGGGTACAGGGTATATATATGGGTATAGGGTATATATAGGGGTATAGGGTATATTTAGGGGTATAGGGTATATATATGGGTATATATATGGGTATAGGGTATATATAGGGGTATAGGGTATATATAGGGGTATAGGGTGTATATATAGGGGTATAAGTACCATTAGGATCTTCAGGAAGACAGATGTTTGCAGAATCCAGGATGGTTTGAAGTCCATAGTCTGTGATTTTCAGAACAAAGCGTCCGTCAACCAAACAGTTCCTGGACTTCAGTCGTCCGTGGCTGATGCCTCGTAAATGAAGGTACCTGAGACCCTGAAAATATATAAATACATATAAACATATATATATAAAACATATATAACACTAGATAGATTCCTCATAAATGAAGGTACCTGAGACCCTGAAAATATATAAATACATATAAACATATATATATATAAAACATATATAACACTAGATAGATTCCTCTTAAATGAAGGTACCTGAGACCCTGAAAATATATAAATACATATAAACATATATATATATAAAACATATATAACACTAGATAGATTCCTTGTAAATGAAGGTACCTGAGACCCTAAAATATATATATATACATATATATACAAATACGTATATGTCATAATTATATATACACATATATATATACACATATATATACACATATATATACACATATATATACACATACACCATAAATACAAATACATTTTTCAGACAGTATAGATCAGACAGTATAGATCAGACGGTATAGATCAGACGGTATAGATCAGACGGTATAGATCAGACGGTATAGATCAGACGGCATAGATCAGACAGCATATATCAGACAGTATCGATCAGACAGCATAGATCAGAGAGTATAGATCAGACGGTATAGATCAGACAGTATAGATCAGACAGTATAGATGAGATCCTCTGCCTGATGACAAAAAGACCAATATCTCCCCTGGCCACTAGGGGGGGGGGGGGGATTTCCCTTTAGGCTAGAGGTTAAGAGGTTAAGTGTGGCTAAACATGCAGGAGACCCAAGTCAGAATCCCAGGCGTTACACTAACACACTAACACACCAACACACCAACACACCAACACACTAACACACTAACACACTAACACACTAACACACTAAGACACTAAGACACTAAAACACCAACACACCAACACACCAACACACTAACACACTAACACACTAACACACCAACACACTAAAACACCAACACACCAACACACCAACACACCAACACACCAACACACTAAAACACCAACACACCAACACACCAACACACTAAAACACCAACACACTAAAACACACCAACACACCAACACACCAACACACCAACACACCAAAACACCAACACACTAACACACCAACACACCAACACACTAAAACACCAACACACCAACACACCAACACACCAACACACCAACACACCAACACACCAACACACTAAAACACCAACACACTAACACACCAACACACTAAAACACCAACACACTAACAAACCAACACACTAAAACACCAACACACCAACACACCAACACACCAACACACCAACACACTAACACACTAACACACTAACACACTAAAACACCAACACACTAACACACTCACACTAACACACCAACACACCAACACACCAACACACCAACACACTAACACACTAAAACACCAACACACCAACACACTAACACACTAACACACTAACACACTAAAACACCAACACACTAACACACTCACACTAACACACTAACACACTAACACACTAACACACTAACACACTAAAACACTAACACACTAACACACCAACACACCAACACACTAAGACGCCAACACGCTAACACACTCACACTAACACACTAACACACTAACACACTAACACACTAAAACACTAAAACACTAAAACACTAACACACTAACACACTAAAACACCAACACACTAACACACTCACACTAACACACCAACACACCAACACACCAACACACCAACACACTAACACACTAAAACACCAACACACCAACACACTAACACACTAACACACTAACACACTAAAACACCAACACACTAACACACTCACACTAACACACTAACACACTAACACACTAACACACTAAAACACTAACACACTAACACACTAAAACACTAACACACCAACACACCAACACACTAAGACGCCAACACGCTAACACACTCACACTAACACACTAACACACTAACACACTAACACACTAAAACACTAAAACACTAAAACACTAACACACTAAAACACTAAAACACGCCAACACGCTAACACGCCAACACGCCAACACGCCAACACGCCAACACGCTAACACAGATCCCACTGTAATTATTGGGGTAATTAACAGTATTAATAACGGTAATATGTTTTACCTTAATTAGATCCATTAAAAGTGAAGATTTGAACATCCAGTCCAGTCTCATTTCCCCATCCCCCAGGAGGTCGGCCAGGCTTCCTCTGGGGGTGTGTTCTGTTACTATGGCGAAGATCCCACAGTCCAGGAAGACACCCAGGTACAGGTTCAGATTCTCATGTCTCATGTCCCTGAACTACAAACAAATGCACAACTATTACTGTGTGTGTGTGTGTGTGTGTGTGTGTGTGTGTGTGTGTGTGTGTGTGTGTGTGTGTGTGTGTGTGTGTGTGTGTGTGTGTCTTACATTACTAAACACGTTCTGGGTACTTTGATTGACAGCTGACATTGTCTTTCCTTCTGCAAACTTCCTCAGCCAAACCCAGTCGCCCTGGCAACCAAACCATGACATCAAAGTTAATGTAAACAACCAAACCATGACATCACTTTAACTGTAAACCAGAGAGTTTGGAAAGCCCTGCTCTAAACCAGAGTTGAAATGTGGCATCAACAACCCCCCAGACCCCTTCAATCCTCAACAACCCCCCAGACCCCTTCAATCCTCAACAACCCCCCAGACCCCTTCAATCCTCAACAACCCCCCAGACCCCTTCAATCCTCAACAACCCCCCAGACCCCTTCAATCCCCAACAACCCCCCAGACCCCTTCAATCCTCAACAACCCCCCAGACCCCTTCAATCGTCAACAACCCCCCAGACTCCTTCAATCCTCAACAACCCCCCAGACCCCTTCAATCCTCAATAACCCCCCAGACTCCTTCAATCCTCAATAACCCCCCAGACCCCTTCAATCCTCAACAACCCCCCATATCCCTTCAATCCTCAATAACCCCCCATATCCCTTCAATCCTCAATAACCCCCCAGACCCCTTCAATCCTCAATAACCCCCCAGACCCCTTCAATCCTCAACAACCTCCCAGACCCCTTCAATCCTCAATAACCCCCCAGACCCCTTCAATCCTCAACAACCCCCCAGACCCCTTCAATCCTCAATAACCCCCCAGACTCCTTCAATCCTCAATAACCCCACAGACCCCTTCAATCCTCAATAACCCCCCAGACCCCTTCAATCCTCAATAACCCCCCATATCCCCCCTCAATCCTCAATAACCCCCCAGACCCCTTCAATCCTCAATAACCCCCCAGACCCCTTCAATCCTCAATAACCCCCCAGACCCCTTCAATCCTCAACAACCCCCCAGACCGCCCTCAATCCTCAATAACCCCCCAGACCCCCCTCAATCCTCAACAACCCCCCATATCCCTTCAATCCTCAATAACCCCCCATATCCCTTCAATCCTCAATAACCCCCCAGACCCCTTCAATCCTCAATAACCCCCCAGTTCCCTTCAATCCTCAATAACCCCCCAGACCCCCCTCAATCCTCAATAACCCCCCAGACCCCTTCAATCCTCAATAACCCCCCAGACCCCTTCAATCCTCAATAACCCCCCAGACCCCTTCAATCCTCAATAACCCCCCATATCCCTTCAATCCTCTATAACCCCCCATATCCCTTCAATCCTCAATAACCCCCCAGACCCCTTCAATCCTCAATAACCCCCCATATCCCTTCAATCCTCAATAACCCCCCATATCCCTTCAATCCTCAATAACCCCCCATATCCCTTCAATCCTCAATAACCCCCCAGACCCCTTCAATCCTCAATAACCCCCCAGACCCCCCTCAATCCTCAATAACCCCCCAGATCCCTTCAATCCTCAACAACCCCCCATATCCCTTCAATCCTCAATAACCCCCCAGACTCCTTCAATCCTCAATAACCCCCCAGACTCCTTCAATCCTCAATAACCCCCCAGACCCCCCCCAGACCCCTTCAATCCTCAATAACCCCCCAGACCCCTTCAATCCTCAATAACCCCCCAGACCCCCCTCAATCCTCAATAACCCCCCATATCCCTTCAATCCTCAATAACCCCCCAGACCCCTTCAATCCTCAATAACCCCCCAGACCCCTTCAATCCTCAATAACCCCCCAGACCCCCCTCGATCCTCAATAACCCCCCATATCCCTTCAATCCTCAATAACCCCCCAGACCCCTTCAATCCTCAATAACCCCCCAGACCCCCCTCAATCCTCAATAACCCCCCAGATCCCTTCAATCCTCAACAACCCCCCAGACTCCTTCAATCCTCAATAACCCCCCAGACCCCTTCAATCCTCAATAACCCCCCAGACCCCCCTCAATCCTCAATAACCCCCCATATCCCTTCAATCCTCAATAACCCACCAGACCCCCCTCAATCCTCAATAACCCCCCAGACCCCTTCAAGCCTTAATCATAACCATAATCTTTAGATGCAGGGACCCATAATATTTAAATGCTGGGGACCCATACTCTTTGTGCTGGGGACCCCATACTCTTTAGATGCTGGGGACCCCATACTCTTTAGATGCTGGGGACCCCATACTCTTTAGATGCTGGGGACCCCATGCTCTTTGTGCTGGGGACCCCATATTTTCTTGCTACTCAACACGTCCGGGTTCACATTACTGGCAAGAAGACTAGTTGTTCCAACAGCAGTCAGTTGGTAGGTATATAATCAGGTTACCTCCAGTAGGCCAATGTTGGAGCTCTCAGGACTTGTCTGGATGTAGCTTCGTCCAACTGAACGAATCGGAGTTTTAATTTCGATGAGACTCTTCATTATGGAGTCCTCGTTTAGTTTCTATGGAAACAACACACTTAATTAACATATTCGCTCTTCAAGGTAGAATACTCGTTCAGTATCTATAGACACAAAACATCAATAATTTATTAAATAAAATACAGTACAGTTTGATACATGCAACTCTGGAATGATAACTAATTTACTAATTAATTAACAATTTAAATACATTTATAAAACTGGTTAAGTTTAACTAATTCATGAACTCGTTAGTTTAATGAGTTCAGACCTTCTAGTTTAACTAATTAATTAACTTGTTAGTTTAATGAGTTCAGACCTTCTAGTTTAACTAATTAATTAACTTGTTAGTTTAATGAGTTCAGACCTTCCTGCTGATTTGTGTGTCGATGAATATGATGTCGTCCAGGTTGAAGACCAGTTTACTGTTGGAGGCAGCTCTACGTCGCCCCCTGTGGAGGACGGAAAACATACATTAACTCTATAATGTCCTCTATAGATAGAAAACACACATTAATTCAATAATGTCCTATATAGATAGAAAACATACATTAACTCTATAATGTCCTCTATAGATAGAAAACACACATTCTAAAACGACTAGTCCATCCTTGATTCTGATTGGCTGATTTACATATGGTAGTGGTGACATATGAGACTATTATCTACACCTTAGATCAGTTTATATCAATCCTAGGTGCGTTATTTTGTATTATGCACAGTGTTTAAAAAAGTAATTAGTTATAGTTACTAGTTACTTCTCCAAAAAAGTAACTGAGTTAGTAACTGAATTACTTACTTATTACTGAATTAATTATTGTAAAAGTAACTAGTTACTAGGAAAAGTAACTATTTGCGTGAAAAAGTTGTAATATGTCAAAGAATTTGGATTGTTTTTGGGAGCAGGTTTCACAAGCCAGGTGCATAGAGTAGAACAGCATAGACAGGTACTTACTACTTACACATAATAACCTTTATCATGAGGGAGAAATAAACTTCAATATATGTATTGCACTTCAATATAATATTTATTGCACCTCAACGCACAGCAACTGGTAGATAACAACAGTAAAACAGGTGTAATTGCCTACACCAGTGGTTCTCAAACTTTTTGAAAGTCCAGTTTTTAAGTCTCAATATGTTGAAATACGTTTTTTTTAAAGTAACCTATTTTCCATTCAGTGACAGTTGTGCTAGTCAAAATTCTTCCTTAATTTGGTTTAAAGCTTTACAGAGCAACATGTTCACATACATTTGTCAACTATAAAGAACAACACTGGACTATACTACAGTGCTTTTAGTGTAAATTAAAGAAAAACTGTCTTAGTTACAACTTCAGACAAGCCAACTGGTATGATACTGGTAGACAACACTGTAGCCTACTTCAAGTATTTTCTTTGAGCAGAAGTAAACACTTAAACAATATCACGTGCTTTTAACACTAGTGTGAATTAAAGACACAAACTGGCTGTCACACACACACACACACACACACACACACACACACACACACACACACACACACACACACACACACACACACACACACACACACACACACACACACACACACACACACACGTTGTTGCTTTGGACAGACGTGGACAAACACGCTTCCCCCCGGCACACAACGTGCACTTCACGTGTACATTCTTTCCTTTCCTTTCAATAAAGGTAAAGTAGTGCTTGTACCACCAATTTGTGAAAGCCATCTTGTCGGATTGCTCGTGACTCGCCATCTCTTCTCTACTGGTCTGGTTGTTAAAGTTAGTTTGTTTGTGTGTGCGCCGCGCTGGGTTTGTGTGTAAAAAATACCCATGAAGATATAAATACCAAGGATTCGTCAGTGATGTCATGTCACATGTCACTGCTTAAACAGCGTCGAGTCTGTGTTACTTCCTGGTTGCGTAACAGCAAAAAGTAAGAGACATCACTGTCGTATCCTTGGTATTTTTTCTAACCGTGTCATGTTTGCAGCAGGAGCAGCAAACCCAGCCTGTAGTAGCGATGCGCGCACACACACACACACACACAGACACACACACTGTCAGCTGGCTCGTGGTAACAGAAATCTTAGGGACGCTTGACATAGTAACGGAGCACATTTCATTGTCAGTAACGGTAACGGCGTTGTCACGATGGATATTGTAATTCATTAGATTACTCGTTACTGAAAAAAATAACGGCGTTAGGTAACGCCGTTTATTTAAACGCTGTTATGCCCAACACTGATTATGCATTATGTATAATGTAGCTGAACTAGCAAAGGGGAGCGCAGACCCTGGGCGGGGCTTCTAAGCACCGCCAGCGTGCACAGGACGGTGACTGAGTGGCTCAGGGCGGGGCTACTCGCCCTCGCAATGTCTCGGTCGCTTTGCTAAGTACCTGGGCTAGCTGTTTATACGTGAAGCTCACAGACAAAGTAGCTAAAACAGAATTTAAAACATTATACATTTCTATCGATCATCTTAGTTACCATGAGATTTACCCAACAGTTACGTTTTGTTTCTCTGTGTCTTTGTTTCGGGATAGTTGACGTCTTCATGTAAACAAGCAGCTCTACTCTCTGTCAGGAGGAAGTGGCTCCTCCTGGTGGCCGGGAAGGGAAACTACTTTCTTGTAGAAGTTGTTGTTTTAATTGGGACGTGTTGCCATATTTGTAACCGTTTTAGAAAAGCAGTAAGCCACGTAAGGACTCAGTTTAACTCCTGTTATGTCTGGGAGGGACTCAGTTTAACTCTATGTTATAATGTCTGAGAGGGTCTCCGTTTAACTCTATGTTATAATGAGAGGGACTCAGTTTAACTCTGTTGTAATGAGATAGACTCAGTTTAACTCTATGTTATAATGTCTGAGAGGGACTCAGTTTAACTCTGTTATAATGAGAGGGACTCAGTTTAACTCTGTTATAATGAGAGGGACTCAGTTTAACTCTGTTATAATGAGAGGGACTCAGTTTAACTCTATGTTATAATGTCTGAGAGGGACTCAGTTTAACTCTGTTATAATGAGAGGGACTCAGTTTAACTCTGTTATAATGAGAGGGACTCAGTTTAACTCTGTTATAATGAGAGGGACTCAGTTTAACTCTATGTTATAATGTCTGAGAGGGTCTCCGTTTAACGCTATGTTATAATGAGAGGGAGTCAGTTTGACTCTATGTTATAATGAGAGGGAGTCAGTTTAACTCTATGTTATAATGTCTGAGAGGGCCTCAGTTTACCTCTTGTTATAATGAGATAGACTCAGTTTAACTCTATGTTATAATGTCTGAGAGGGACTCAGTTTAACTCTGTTATAATGAGAGGGAGTCATTTTAACTCTATGTTATAATGAGAGGGACTCAGTTTAACTCTATGTTAAAATGTCTGAGAGGGACTCAGTTTAACTCTATGTTATAATGTCTGAGGGGGACTCAGTTTAACTCTGTTATAATGAGAGGGACTCAGTTTAACTCTATGTTATAATGCATGAGAGGGACTCAGTTTAACGCTATGTTATGTCTGAGAGGGACTCAGTTTAACTCTGTTATAATGTCTGAGAGGGTCTTAGTTTATCTCTATGTTATAATGTGTTTACCTCTATGTTATAATGTATGAGAGGGAGTCAGTTTAACTCTATGTTATAATGAGAGGGACTCAGTTTAACGCTATGTTATGTGTTTAACTCTATGTTATAATGTCTGAGAGGGAGTCAGTTTAACTCTGTTATAATGTCTGAGAGGGAGTCAGTTTAACTCTGTTATAATGTCTGAGAGGGACTCAGTTTAACTCTATGTTATGTCTGGGAGGGACTCAGTTTAACTCTAAGTTATAATGTCTGAGTGGGTCTTAGTTTAACTCTATGTTATAATGTGTTTACCTCTATGTTATAATGTATGAGAGGGACTCAGTTTAACTCTATGTTATAATGACTCTATGTTATAATGTATGAGAGGGACTCTGTTTAACTCTGTTGTAATGTATGAGAGGGACTCAGTTTAACTCTGTTATAATGTATGAGAGGGACTCAGTTTAACTCTATGTTATAATGAGAGGGACTCAGTTTAACTCTTTTATGTCTGAGAAGGACTCAGTTTAACTCTATGTTATAATGTATGAGAGGGACTCAGTTTAACTATATGTTATAATGTATGAAAGGGACTCAGTTTAACTCTGTTATGTCTGAGAGGGACTCAGTTTAACTCTATGTTATAATGTATGAGAGGGACTCAGTATAACTCGCAAAATTGCTTGCTCAGGGTGGGATGTCGGGTCTCTTCTCTACATGTAAAGTGTCTTGAGACAACTTGTTGTGATTTGACACTTTAATAAAATTGAATTGAATTGAATTGAATATAACTCTATGTTATAATGTGTGAGAGGGTCTTACTTTAACTCTGTTATAATGTGTTTAACTCTCTTATAATGTATGAGAAGGAGTCAGTTTAACTCTTTGTTATAATAAGAGGGACTCAGTTTAACGCTATGTTATAATGTGTTTAACTCTATGTTTCAATGTCTGAGAGGAAGTCAGTTTAACTCTATGTTATAATATCTGAGAGGGACTCAGTTTAACTCTATGTTATAATGTATGAGAGGGACTCAGTTTAACTCTGTTATAATGTGTGAGAGGGTCTTAGTTTAACTCTATGTTATAATGAGAGGGTCTCTGTTTAACTCTGTTATAATGAGAGGGTCTCTGTTTAACTCTGTTATAATGTATGAGAGGGTCTTAGTTTATCTCTATGTTATAATGTGTTTACCTCTATGTTATAATGTATGAGAGGGAGTCAGTTTAACTCTATGTTATAATGAGAGGGACTCAGTTTAACGCTATGTTATGTGTTTAACTCTATGTTATAATGTCTGAGAGGGAGTCAGTTTAACTCTGTTATAATGTCTGAGAGGGAGTCAGTTTAACTCTGTTATAATGTCTGAGAGGGACTCAGTTTAACTCTATGTTATGTCTGAGAGGGACTCAGTTTAACTCTAAGTTATAATGTCTGAGTGGGTCTTAGTTTAACTCTATGTTATAATGTGTTTACCTCTATGTTATAATGTATGAGAGGGACTCAGTTTAACTCTATGTTATAATGAGAGGGACTCAGTTTAACTCTATGTTATAATGTATGAGAGGGACTCAGTTTAACTCTGTTATAATGTATGAGAGGGACTCAGTTTAACTCTATGTTATAATGTATGAGAGGGACTCAGTTTAACTCTATGTTATAATGAGAGGGACTCAGTTTAACTCTTTTATGTCTGAGAAGGACTCAGTTTAACTCTATGTTATAATGTATGAGAGGGACTCAGTTTAACTATATGTTATAATGTATGAAAGGGACTCAGTTTAACTCTGTTATTTCTGAGAGGGACTCAGTTTAACTCTATGTTATAATGTATGAGAGGGACTCAGTATAACTCGCAAAATTGCTTGCTCAGGGTGGGATGTCGGGTCTCTTCTCTACATGTAAAGTGTCTTGAGACAACTTGTTGTGATTTGACACTTTAATAAAATTGAATTGAATTGAAATGAATATAACTCTATGTTATAATGTGTGAGAGGGTCTTACTTTAACTCTGTTATAATGTGTTTAACTCTCTTATAATGTATGAGAAGGAGTCAGTTTAACGCTTTGTTATAATAAGAGGGACTCAGTTTAACGCTATGTTATAATGTGTTTAACTCTATGTTTCAATGTCTGAGAGGAAGTCAGTTTAACTCTATGTTATAATATCTGAGAGGGACTCAGTTTAACTCTATGTTATAATGTATGAGAGGGACTCAGTTTAACTCTGTTATAATGTGTGAGAGGGTCTTAGTTTAACTCTATGTTATAATGAGAGGGTCTCTGTTTAACTCTGTTATAATGAGAGGGTCTCTGTTTAACTCTGTTATAATGTATGAGAGGGACTCAGTTTAACTCTATGTTATAATGTATGAGAGGGACTCAGTTTAACTCTATGTTATAATGTATGAGAGGGACTTAGTTTAACTCTATGTTATAATGTATGAGAGGGTCTTAGTTTAACTCTATGTTATAATGTAAGAGAGGGAATCAGTTTAACTCTGTTATGTCTGAGATGGACTCAGTTTAACTATGTTATAATGTATGAGAGGGAGTCAGTTTAACTCTATGTTATAATGAGAGGGACTCAGTTTAACTCTATGTTATAATGCAAGAGCGGGACTCAGTTTAACTCTATGTTATGTTTGAGAGGGTCTTACTTTAACTCTATATTATAATGTGTTTAACTCTATGTTATAATGTATGAGAGGGAGTCAGTTTAACTCTATGTTATAATGAGAGGGACTCAGTTTAACGCTATGTTATAATGTGTTTAACTCTGTTATAATGTCTGAGAGGGAGTCAGTTTAACTCTGTTATAATGTCTGAGAGGGACTCAGTTTAACTCTCTGTTATAATGTTTGAGAGGGTCTTAGTTTAACTCTATTTTATAATGTGTTTACCTCTATGTTATAATGTATGAGAGGGACTCAGTTTAACTCTTTTATAATGAGAGGGACTTAGTTTAACTCTATGTTATAATGTATGAGAGGGTCTTAGTTTAACTCTATGTTATAATGTAAGAGAGGGAATCAGTTTAACTCTGTTATGTCTGAGATGGACTCAGTTTAACTATGTTATAATGTATGAGAGGGAGTCAGTTTAACTCTATGTTATAATGAGAGGGACTCAGTTTAACTCTATGTTATAATGTAAGAGCGGGACTCAGTTTAACTCTATGTTATGTTTGAGAGGGTCTTACTTTAACTCTATATTATAATGTGTTTAACTCTATGTTATAATGTATGAGAGGGAGTCAGTTTAACTCTATGTTATAATGAGAGGGACTCAGTTTAACGCTATGTTATAATGTGTTTAACTCTGTTATAATGTCTGAGAGGGAGTCAGTTTAACTCTGTTATAATGTCTGAGAGGGACTCAGTTTAACTCTCTGTTATAATGTTTGAGAGGGTCTTAGTTTAACTCTATTTTATAATGTGTTTACCTCTATGTTATAATGTATGAGAGGGACTCAGTTTAACTCTTTTATAATGAGAGGGACTCATTTTAACTCTATGTTATAATGTATGAGAGGGACTCAGTTTAACTCTGTTATGTCTGAGAGGGACTCAGTTTAACTCTATGTTATAATGTATGAGAGGGACTCAGTTTAACTCTATGTTATAATGAGAGGGACTCAGTTTAACTCTATGTTATAATGTATGAGAGGGACTCAGTTTAACTCTGTTATGTCTGAGAGGGACTCAGTTTAACTCTATGTTATAATGTATGAGAGGGACTCAGTTTAACTCTGTTATAATGTATGAGAGGGACTCAGTTTAACTCTATGTTATAATGTCTGAGAGAGACTCAGTTTAACTCTGTTATAATGTCTGAGAGGGACTCAGTTTAACTCTGTTATAATGTGTTTACCTCTGTTATAATGTATGAGAGGCACTCAGTTTAACTCTATGTTATAATGAGAGGGACTCAGTTTACCTCTATGTTATAATGAGAGGGACTCAGTTTAACTCTATGTTATAATGTCTGAGAGGGACTCAGTTTAACTCTATGTTATGTCTGAGAGGGACGGAGGCCTCGCCGCCTAACTACGCCTCGCCAAGATAGAATACAAGGTAAACTGAGACCTCTTAACACATTGTCCGCCAAGCCCGTAGTTCTACAGGCCGATAAATCCACCTCTTAAGCGTCGAGCCCGTAGGGCCCTACCGGATGCGTCTTTTGTGGCTTAACACTCGCATGACTGAGGATACATTATCTTCCACCAGGCCTGAAAAATCAGGCTATCCTATTGGCCACTGTCTCCCCTCTTTGCTCCAGACTAGTTCACACTTTCTCCCCCAAACAGTGGGGGGTTCCATTGTCTTCTAAAGAGCTGAGAGTTGAAAATGGGTTGCCAAATTTTGAGAGAGAAATAAGCAGGCAGGTCTATGAAAGTGTTACTGCATGCGTTGTGCCCTGAGAAAACAGTGAGACATGAAGCAGTAGGCTAGTGAGTATTTCTATCTGTCTCCTATATGTCATCATGATTTGTGATTTGTGTATGTGGGGATCTAATTTTTACTTCCATGCAGTGTTGATTTCGTTAACGAAAACGAAACTAAATATGTTCGTCAACGCACACAGGACGAAGACGAGACGAGACCACCACCCATATGAATAAACAATAACTGGGACTAAATCATTATGCAATTTCGTTGACTAATAAAGACGAGACGAAAATGTAGTTCACTAAATAAAGACTGGACTAAAATCTATGGTCATTTTAGTTCACGAACAAAGACGAGACGAAATATTATATCATATATTTATTATATGATTTTGTCACTCCCTGTCTCCTTTGATGCGCAGCGCAGGGCATGCTGTTCCTCACTCACACACACCCCCTTTTAAAGTTGCAGCCGCGCACGCACACACACACACACAGAGTCACACCACCGTCAAATGAATGGCAGGAGGATTCAGATTTCAGAGCGAAACTTTACAAAATAAAATGGTAAAATGCTTTGCACGGGGCTCGGGAGAAAGAGAAGAGGTGATATGGACACATTTTTGCTACATCGATGTGGAGAACAAAACACAATGCTTGATTTTACCCGAAGGCATGCAATGTGGGAAAAACAACAACTTGAAGAGACACAAGCGTTCACCACAAAGAGATCGAGTTATAAGTTAACAAAAGGTTTGGTGGTGGTTGTTTACAACGTAACATTAAACGTGGTGTTGCGTGTCGGCTTAATGTTCCAACAAAAACACTAGTCCGACCCCAAAGTGCCCAAACTAATGCTGACGAACTCACGTTAGCTTCTTAGCATGTAGCGATAAACTTACACCTGGTGTTTGCACTTTCTCCATTTACAGCCCGTACATCTACACAAACGTTCAGATTTCAAATATAAAGTGCTTACCTCATGGCCAGGGATGTTACAATTCTATTCGGGTAACCCATAAGTACCCATATTTTCCGTATTGTCCAATAAAAAACATTTTAATCCAATCGGTGGCCATTTTCTCCGTATTTTCTCCATGCTTTCAACTACGTGACCCTATCGGTTGGGAGGTGTAATTGCACTCTGATACACTATAACTCTATGAGAAAATGACCGCCAATCGGATAAAAATGCTTTTTATTGAACAATACAGAAGTTACGGGTACTTATACCCACCCGAAGTAAATTGTAACATCCGTGGCCACGGAATAAAAACTTTATATTTGAAATCCGAACGTTTATGTAGATGTACGGGCTGTAAATGGAGAAAGTGCAAAAAACAGGTTAAAGTTTCGTCATGACTGTCATAATATGACCGTCATGTAATGCTGCTTTAAATTTAGTAGCAGCAAGCGAACTATAGTAACTTGTAAACAACCCAGTGACAAACCTATATTATTATTCATAATAATAATATTCACATTATTGTCTGAGCGTAAAGCTCTCATTCTATCAGCTGTCCACGTCGCTGACAAACGCGTCTCCTCTCCTCCTCCCTCAGTGCAACAAGTGAACACAATGCTATGTTCCACAAATGTGCTCAATCCTGCGCAAAATATCTGATCTTCAAGCATAAAACAGTTGCTGCGTGACAAGCTGTATGCTTGTAGATCCTATATTTTTCCACCGCTTTGCAGTGAAAGGGAAAGTGGAAAATGGGTCGCCAAATTTTGCGAGAGAAATAAGCAGTCAGGTCTATGAAAATGTTACTGCATGCGTCGTTGTGCCCTGAGAAAACAGTTAGGCATGAATGGGGTAATAGCCGAGGCTAATTTGCAACCCCAGTCCCTGGTTAGACCTTTCTATATAAATATATACCTAATAAAAATGCATGAAGCTCTAATCTAAACAAGTATGAAAAGATATTTATATCTGCAAAGTAACTAGTAACTAAAGTTTTCAAATAATTGTAGTGAAGTAGAAGTACAAGATTTGCCTCTGAGCTGTAGTGGAGTAGAAAAGTATTACCATTATAATGTAATTATATATATAATTATAATAATAATAATAGAAAGACGCGAAAAACAAGCCCAAAGTCGCTTATAATAAGCAGACATGGCAACATAGACTCGCTGCTGCGCAGGGAGTATGCTCGTCTACGGGCCGCTCTGCGTGGGGTCTGGAGGTGTCAACTGCTCTTCCCTGGGGGAGAGAGGGGGAGAGCGGTCAATTTAGCCGAAATATAACGGCTGGGATGGTATATATGGTATATATTTCATATTTATAATACGTTTCAGAAAGAAAAAAGAACGGAGATGATTTGAAACAAATATTTAGGAAAAGTCATGAAAGGGGAACTTTCTCAGAGCTTCATGAGAGAAGATAATCCACTTTAAATTCTCAAAATCGGTCATATTGATGGCTTAGTCATGCAAGTGTTAATGGGCGATCGCGGTAAATTTCAGTACCATCCTTGATTTTTTTCTCATCCCATGACGCTTTCGACCCATCCTATGTAAAAATATCCGTGGACCGTTTCCTGTTTCTTATTCTATCCCAAAAAAACGTTTTTTTTCCTGGTTTTGGCAAAACATTATGGTTTTCACACGGTTTAAAACGAATGGTAAGCTCCGGTTGTATTTTCTGTACTTTGGTCGACGAACAGTTATCCTCTTTGTGTTTACAAACGATCTGATAGCCGATCGGATGCTAAGCTAATCTAAGATGGAGCCTGTTTTAGCCGCTGATATCACAGAAGAAGAAGAAGAAAGAGAAACCTAAACATTATGAGGGCTCGTACGTCCGTCGTCGTTGTTTATAAACAGCATCCGATCGCGGATTTTAATGGATATAAAAATGTTGTGACCGGTTCAAAAGGCTATAGGCAGTGGGTGAGTACATTATGATTTCTCGTCGTGGAGTCTACAGCTTAAACAGCGCCGCGCAGCTTAACGGTGAGACTTCTGGCACCGAACGTAATCTGTTATTATCAAATTCTGGCACCGAATGTGTTAAGTGTGACTTTATAAATATGCAGATACTCTGTAAACACTTATACTGTATGTTGGTTTGTTTACTTTAGGCTGTTTCTGTGTCCTCTTCTGTTTGTATGTGTGTGTGTGTGTGTGTGTGTGTGTGTGTGTGTGTGTGTGTGTGTGTGTGTGTGCGTGGATGTGTGTCACCTGAACCAGTAGACAGCTCCTCCAATCAGAACACAGAAGAACAGGAACATGAACACCAAGGTGGCTGAATCCATTCCTAAAAAATAAAATAACATAAATGTTATTAATGTTTATATTAAAGCTGTACTAGGTCGTTTTTTTATATAACGTGTCACTGGTATATTTAATACCTACTTTATTATTACATCATATTACATGATATAATGATTCCCCCCACAGACTGATACTCCACTATTCTGTATGTTTCCCTTTGTTACGGCCGGGGGGGGGGGGTCTGGGTTAAACCAACAGAAGCTCTCAGAGGGGGGGGTCTTACCTCCTGTACAGGCCTGGTCTGGGTTAAACCAAGAGAGGCTCTCAGAGGGGGGTGGGGGGGTCTTACCTCCAGTACAGGCCTGGTCTGGGTTAAACCAACAGAAGCTCTCAGAGGGGGGTCTTCCTCCTGGGAACAGAATGGATCGTCCCAAAGACCTGAGTCCTCCGACCGTTCCATAAGAGTTCATAGGAGACAGAGTGTGTGTCGGAGTCAGTCTGTCTCCATCACTGTTTAGCAGCACATACCTGTAATAACATGATTATTAACATTATTATACCTGTAATAACATGATTATTAACATTATTATACCTGTAATAACATGATTATTAACATTATTATACCTGTAAATACATTATTATTATTATTATAGTCAGTCTGTCTCCATCACTGTTTAGCAGCACATACCTGTAATAACATGATTATTAACATTATTATACCTGTAATACCATGATTATTAACATTATTATACCTGTAATAACATGATTATTAACATTATTATACCTGTAATAACATTATATTATACCTGTAAATACATTATTATTATTATTATTATTATTATTATTATTATTATTATTATTATTATTATCTTACTACTATATAATGTTATCTTATCTTACTACTATATAATTGACAAAAGCTCCGAAAGTTCGGCAGCGATTTACAAGCACAGGATCACTCCACATGCCTCCAAGACCCGTCACAGACCTCCATCAGTGATCGGACTCTCGGTTTGATTGATTCTCTGATTTGCCTATCAGACCCTCAGCCTGATCTGGCAGGTTGCCATAGCAACCAGATACAGGAAGTCTGACCTCTTTATCACATGACCGAGGTTGGGAGGTTGGGACTAGAGGTTAGGGCCGCAAAGCAAAGCGGGGAGGGAGGAGAGGGGGAGGAGAGGGGGAGGAGAGGGGGAGGAGAGGGGGAGGAGAGGGGGGAGGAGAGGGGGGGAGGAGAGGAGAGGGGGAGGAGAGGGGGAGGAGAGGGGGGGAGGAGAGGGGGGGAGGAGAGGAGAGAGGGAGGAGAGGGGGAGGAGAGGGGGGGAGGAGAGGAGCCGAGAGGAGAGGAGAGGCCCGAGAGGCCGGACTTCGCATGACGTGTGTGCAGAGCTATAATTAGGCCAGGTCGCCGTCATGGTTCAGAAATCTCTCTTACAGAGCCATGCCACGGAAAATAAAACTATCTCTGGGCCGTCGGACCCGAGACGCCAAGCGCGAGTGTTTCCGTCGTGCAGGAGAACATCTAAACGCAACACGCTGTAAAAGCAAGAGCGTAAAGCGTAAAAGGACCACAAAAAAGGATCCAGAGAGAGAACACTATTCCAGGACACAGTCAAAGAAGCTGAAACCTGAGGTTCCTGACAAGCGGCAAATGTCCAGTCCAGTGTCAGACAACTTTGAGGGATGGTACAATGGTAATGATATGTTGACTTTGAGCCACGAAAACGCCAACAGGGTAGACAAAGAAGTGGAACAATACAAAGTGGGCACAGGAACAAACGATGATGATGTCAATATTTTAGGAACACCATTAAAGAACGAGGAGGAAATTGACTATTTAGAAGGGATGACAGTCGAAATGGTTTGGGACAATGAAGAATTTGAACAATGGTGCAAATTAATGTTTCCCACCGGAAACAAAACTGTTTCCCACAAGATTGACTATTTAGAAGGGATGACAGCCCATAGACAGCCCACAGAGACAGAACACTATTCAAGGACAGAACAGAACGAGGAGGAAATTGACTATTTAAAAGGGATAACAGTCGAAATGTTTAGGAACGATGAGGAGTTTAAACGATGGTGCAATAGCGATGGTGTCTTAACTTTGAGCCAAGAAGACACCAGCCAAGTAAATAGGGAAGAACTTGAACAATACAATGTGGGCAAGGATAAAGAGGAGGATGATGTGAATCTGTTACACAAACCACTAAAGCACGAGGAGGAAATTGACTATTTAGAAGGGATGACAGAGGAAATGTTTGGAGAGTTTGAAGCGGCCCTGACATCTGATGAGTTTTGGACTCTGTCTGGACCAACCTCGGATCTAGTTATTATAATAGTCAGTCTGTCTCCATCACTGTTTAGCAGCACATATCTGTAATAACATTATTATTATTATTATTATTATTATTATTATTATTATTATTATTTAGCAAATAATAAAAAAGTAATATTTCGAATAAATCATGGAGAATAAGTAATGTATCTAATAAGTAATATAATAGTTAGTAATATAAATTACTTTCACATACTTGGCCAGTAAGCCCCGCCCCTCATGGCCTCCATACAGCATCTATAGAAGAGAAGGACAGTGAGCTTGTAGATCTGATATTTATTATCTATAGAAGAGAAGGACAGTGAGCTTGTAGATCTGATATTTATTATCTATAGAGAAGAGAAGGACAGTGAGCTTGTAGATCTGATAGTTAGTATCTATAGAAGGACAGTGTGAGCTTGAAAATCTGATATTTAATATCTATACTATAGATATTAAAGATCATTGTAATTAATATAATTATCATAATTATATGAATGATTAAGTATCATAATTGTCATAATTACATGAATGATTAATTAATATAATTATCATAATTATATGAATGATTAAGTATTATAATTGTCATAATTACATGAATAATATAATTATCATAATTATAAATCAATTTGACCTGGTTGAAGCCGCGGAATTCAAATCCTCCGTCTGATTGGAGGAGCTGGTTGCCTGTCACCCACTTCCCGCCCCCTGCCTGGCGACGCTCTTCTACAGCCTTAGCAACGTAATAAATCATGTTGAATATCGTCCCGAATAACGGAGAAACCTGAAAACATATAAATACATATATAAATACATACATTATATACATACACATGTAAATATATAAATACATATATAAATACATACATTATATACATACACATGCAAATATATAAATACATATATAAATACATACAGTATATACATACACATGTAAATATATAAATACATATATAAATACATACATTATATACATACACATGTAAATATATAAATACATATATAAATACATACATTATATACATACACATGCAAATATATAAATACATATATAAATACATACATAATATACATACACATGTAAATATATAAATACATATAGTATATACATACACATGTAAATAAAAAAATACATATATAAATACATACAGTATATATAAACACATGTAAATATATATAAATACATATATAAATACATACAGTATATATATATATACACATGTAAATATATAAATACATATATAAATACATACAGTATATATATATGTTACAGGGAAATTGGAGAACCAGGGAAATTGGAGAAGGCGCGCTCGTTTTTACCACCCACCCAGCAATTCTGCAGAAACAACACTAGAGGGAGCCACGAATCCAAGCCACGAGCCAGGCTTCCCAACTAAAGTGCACAAACATATACGGCCGCGACCACACACACTAATTTCTCCCTGACACACACACACAACAAGCAGCCCTTCGGCCGGTCAGCGTGGGCACTCGCGCCTCCTCGGCCTCAAGCTCTGCTGAGTCGGCGCGCCTCCGTCATGGACAATAACTATTATCACGTGTGCGTGTGAACGCGTGTTCAGCGTTCCCCTAGCGTAGCTTCCTGGTTGCTATGTGGGGAGGAACAACAAAAGACAGGTCCGCGTCGCATCAAAGCCCCGCGTCGCGGCGCCGTCTCCTGATCCTCCTCCTCCTCCTCCTCCTCCTCCTCCTCATCACGCCGCCTCGCATCAAAGCCCCGCCTCGCAGCGCCGCGTCCTCCTTCTCCTCCTCCTCCTCCTCCTCCTCCTCGCGAGCCTCACGTAATAAACCCCCGCCTCGCAGCGCCGCGTCCTCCTTCTCCTCCTCCTCCTCCTCGCGAGCCTCACATAATAAACCCCCGCCTCGCGGCGCCGCGTCCTCCTTCTCCTCCTCCTCCTCCTCCTCGTGAGCCTTGTGTAATAAACCCTGTCTCGAAAAGCCCCGCCTCGCCCCGAAGCCCTCTGCCTAAAAACGAGCGTCTTCAATTTCCCTGATTCTCCAATTTCCCTGTGACATATACACATGTAAATATATAAATACATACATTAATACATACAGTATATACATACACATGTAAATATATAAATACATATAAATACATACAGTATATACATACACATTTTAGTTTTTTAGATGTCAACTCCATAAGATGGCAGATCTGACAGAGTTGACATCTGACAGAGTCTGACGGAGTTGACAAACTTCTATATGTTTTTCAGTCAACAGCACAGTCGTAGTGAGCAGACCATTTATTATTTATTATTATTATTTATCATTTGTACAGCACAGTCGTAGTGAGCAGACCATTTATTATTTATTATTATTATTTATCATTTGTACAGCACAGTCGTAGTGAGCAGACCTTTATTTTTTCAACATTAATCAGAGTTCTCTTAATGCTAATAAAATAACAAATTTTATACCATAATTTGCATTTAGTTTGGATTTACAGACTTTTTATGGTTGAGACACAACTGATAGCAATATTATTTGATGCATTTATCCAAAACCTTTAAGGCTTACAATAGCTTCAAAGCTTTCCTGCCTTTTTAAACCAGGACGTGAGACAGGGAACCTTAGGATATAGTTAAGCCTGTTTATGCCTGATTAAATGATGTTTCTATAGGGTAATACCCTACCCTAACCCTTAGGATATAGCTAAGCCTGTTTATGCCTGATTAAATGATGTTTCTATAGGGTAATACCCTACCCTAACCCTTAGGATATAGTTAAGCCTGTTTATGCCTGATTAAATGATGTTTCTATAGGGTAATACCCTACCCTAACCCTTAGGATATAGCTAAGCCTGTTTATGCCTGATTAAATGATGTTTCTATAGGGTAATACCCTAACCCTAACCCTTAGGATTTAGCTAAGCCTGTTTATACCTGATTAAATGATGTTTCTATAGGGTAATACCCTACCCTAACCCTTAGGATATAGCTAAGCCTGTTTATACCTGATTAAATGATGTTTCTATAGGGTAATACCCTACCCTAACCCTTAGGATATAGCTAAGCCTGTTTATGCCTGATTAAATGATGTTTCTATAGGGTAATACCCTAACCCTAACCCTTAGGATTTAGCTAAGCCTGTTTATGCCTGATTAAATGATGTTTCTATAGGGTAATACCCTACCCTAACCCTTAGGATATAGTTAAGCCTGTTTATGCCTGATTAAATGATGTTTCTATAGGGTAATACCCTAACCTAACCCTTAGGCTATAGCTAAGCCTGTTTATGCCTGATTAAATGATGTTTCTATAGGGTAATACCCTACCCTAACCCTTAGGATATAGCTAAGCCTGTTTATGCCTGATTAAATGATGTTTCTATAGGGTAATACCCTAACCCTAACCCTTAGGATTTAGCTAAGCCTGTTTATACCTGATTAAATGATGTTTCTATAGGGTAATACCCTACCCTAACCCTTAGGATTTAGCTAAGCCTGTTTATGCCTGATTAAATGATGTTTCTGTTGAAATCTGACGGAGTTGAAAAAAATCTTGGAAACAACTTAAAGGGGACATTTCTTGTGTTAAAGGTGAAAGGTCACCTCAGTGGCGGCCATAGCAGAGCGGATCTCTCGGTTAAGCTGAGCTTGACGGAACGCTTCATAGAAACTCTGCTCTGAATCCATGGTAACGGTTACCACGGCGCTGTACGCATGCCGGAGGCGGGTACTGTTGGTCAGCTGAGGGAACACTGTGTCCTGATTGGATGAAAAAAACAACAACATTACATTTGTTTAGCTATTTACAGATGCAACCTAGAAACCAACGTGTTCACATAACAACCACTGTGTTCACCTGGCAACCAACGTGTTCAACTAGCAACCACTGTGTTCACCTAGCAACCACTGTGTTCACCTAGCAACCACTGTGTTCACCTAGCAACCACTGTGTTCACCTGGCAACCACTGTGTTCACCTGGCAACCACTGTGTTCACCTGGCAACCACTGTGTTCACCTAGCAACCACTTTGTTCACCTGGCAACCACTGTGTTCACCTAGCAACCACTGTGTTCACCTAGCAACCACTGTGTTCACCTAGCAACCACTGTGTTCACCTAGCAACCACTGTGTTCACCTAGCAACCACTGTGTTCACCTGGCAACCACTGTGTTCACCTAGAAACCACTGTGTTCACCTAGCAACCACTGTGTTCACCTAGCAACCACTTTGTTCACCTGGCAACCACTGTGTTCACCTAGCAACCACTTTGTTCACCTGGCAACCACTGTGTTCACCTAGCAACCACTGTGTTCACCTGGCAACCACTGTGTTCACCTAGCAACCACTTTGTTCACCTGGCAACCACTGTGTTCACCTAGCAACCACTGTGTTCACCTAGCAACCACTGTGTTCACCTGGCAACCACTGTGTTCACCTGGCAATCACTGTGTTCACCTGGCAACCACTGTGTTCACCTGGCAACCACTGTGTTCACCTAGCAACCACTGTGTTCACCTAGCAACCACTGTGTTCACCTAGCAACCACTGTGTTCACCTAGCAACCACTGTGTTCACCTGGCAACCACTCTGTTCACCTAGCAACCACTGTGTTCACCTGGCAACCACTGTGTTCACCTAGCAACCACTGTGTTCACCTGGCAACCACTGTGTTCACCTGGCAACCACTGTGTTCACCTAGCAACCACTGTGTTCACCTAGCAACCACTTTGTTCACCTGGCAACCACTGTGTTCACCTAGCAACCACTGTGTTCACCTAGCAACCACTGTGTTCACTTAGCAACCACTGTGTTCACCTAGCAACCACTGTGTTCACCTGGCAACCACTGTGTTCACCTAGCAACCACTGTGTTCACCTGGCAACCACTGTGTTCACCTGGCAACCACTGTGTTCACATAGCAACCACTGTGTTCACCTGGCAACCACTGTGTTCACCTAGCAACCACTGTGTTCACCTGCCAACCGCTGTGTTCACCTAGCAACCACTGTGTTCACCTAGCAACCACTGTGTTCACCTAGCAACCACTGTGTTCACCTAGCAACCACTGTGTTCACCTGCCAACCACTGTGTTCACCTAGCAACCACTGTGTTCACCTAGCAACCACTGTGTTCACTTAGCAACCACTGTGTTCACCTAGCAACCACTGTGTTCACCTAGCAACCACTGTGTTCACCTAGCAACCACTGTGTTCACCTAGCAACCACTGTGTTCACCTGCCAACCACTGTGTTCACCTAGCAACCACTGTGTTCACCTAGCAACCACTGTGTTCACCTGGCAACCACTGTGTTCACATAGCAACCACTGTGTTCACCTGGCAACCACTGTGTTCACCTAGCAACCACTGTGTTCACCTGGCAACCACTGTGTTCACATAGCAACCACTGTGTTCACCTGGCAACCACTATGTTCACCTAGCAACCACTGTGTTCACCTGCCAACCACTGTGTTCACCTAGCAACCACTGTGTTCACCTGGCAACCACTGTGTTCACCTAGCAACCACTGTGTTCACCTGGCAACCACTATGTTCACCTAGCAACCACTGTGTTCACCTGCCAACCACTGTGTTCACCTAGCAACCACTGTGTTCACCTGGCAACCACTGTGTTCACCTAGCAACCACTTTGTTCACCTGGCAACCACTGTGTTCACCTAGCAACCACTGTGTTCACCTGGCAACCACTGTGTTCACCTAGCAACCACTTTGTTCACCTGGCAACCACTTTGTTCACCTGGCAACCACTGTGTTCACCTGGCAACCACTTTGTTCACCTGGCAACCACTGTGTTCACCTAGCAACCACTTTGTTCACCTGGCAACCACTGTGTTCACCTAGCAACCACTGTGTTCACCTAGCAACCACTGTGTTCACCTGGCAACCACTGTGTTCACCTGGCAACCACTGTGTTCACCTAGCAACCACTGTGTTCACTTAGCAACCACTGTGTTCACCTGGCAACCACTGTGTTCACCTAGCAACCACTGTGTTCACCTAGCAACCACTGTGTTCACCTAGCAACCACTGTGTTCACCTGGCAACCACTCTGTTCACCTAGCAACCACTGTGTTCACCTGGCAACCACTGTGTTCACCTAGCAACCACTGTGTTCACCTGGCAACCACTGTGTTCACCTGGCAACCACTGTGTTCACCTAGCAACCACTGTGTTCACCTAGCAACCACTGTGTTCACCTAGCAACCACTTTGTTCACCTGGCAACCACTGTGTTCACCTAGCAACCACTGTGTTCACCTAGCAACCACTGTGTTCACTTAGCAACCACTGTGTTCACCTAGCAACCACTGTGTTCACCTGGCAACCACTGTGTTCACCTAGCAACCACTGTGTTCACCTAGCAACCACTGTGTTCACCTGCCAACCACTGTGTTCACCTAGCAACCACTGTGTTCACCTAGCAACCACTGTGTTCACCTGGCAACCACTGTGTTCACATAGCAACCACTGTGTTCACCTGGCAACCACTATGTTCACCTAGCAACCACTGTGTTCACCTGGCAACCACTGTGTTCAAATAGCAACCACTGTGTTCACCTGGCAACCACTATGTTCACCTAGCAACCACTGTGTTCACCTGCCAACCACTGTGTTCACCTAGCAACCACTGTGTTCACCTGGCAACCACTGTGTTCACATAGCAACCACTGTGTTCACCTGGCAACCACTATGTTCACCTAGCAACCACTGTGTTCACCTGGTAACCACTGTGTTCACCTAGCAACCACTGTGTTCACCTGGCAACCACTGTGTTCACAGTTTAATTAGTATGTTAATTAGTATGTTAATAATTGCCTGGTAAGGTAAGGCATACAACAGGGCGTCATATGGAATAAACACGTAGCCATCTGCAATCATCCCCATGTCCAGAGCAGCCAATAGGAACTCTCTCTGGTCTTCTCCACCAATCAGCAAAGAGCTCATACACATGATGACCACTAAGAGAAGAAAGTGTTAAAAATCCATCAAATTACACTCTAATTGCATCTATCATAATCACACTGTTTAAACTCATTTATATTCATAATCACACTGTTTAAACTCATTTATATTCATAATCACACTGTTTAAACTCATTTATATTCATAATCACACTGTTTAAACTCATTCATATTCATAATCACACTGTTTAAACTCATTCATATTCATGATCACACTGTTTAAACTCATTTATATTCATAATCACACTGTTTAACACTCGCATGACTGAGGTTTCATACTCCTCCACCAAGCCTGAAAAAATATCATTTTGATCCCCAAATCAGGCTATCCTATTGGCCACTGTCTCCCTCTGTTCTCCAGACTAGTTCACACTTTCTCCCCCAAACAGTGGGGGGTTCCATTGTCTTCTAAAAAACTGAGAGTTGAAAATGGGTTGCCAAATTTTGAGAGAGAAATAAGCAGGCAGGTCTATGAAAGTGTAGGCAGCGGGCTAGTGTGTATTTCTATCTGTCTCCTATATGTCATCATGATTTGTGATTTGTGTATGTGGGGATCTCATTTTTACTTCCATGCAGTGTTGATTTCGTTAACGTTAATTTATTTGAAAATAGCAGATCTACAAGCTCACAATGCATGCTTGTAGATCGGCAATTTTCAAATAGCCAATGTACGTCGCGATGCGACGCGTTGTGAGTACAGTACAGTCAGTGGTGGAAAAAGTACTCAAATTCTGTACTTAAGTAAAAGTCATTACGGGGGGTCATCAAACACACGGAGGAAAATGAATGAATAATCCTTTCTGCTGATCAGATCAGAGCCAAAAAAAAGTTATTTAGCTAGTTTCTACTGTTTTTCAACTCGCGAGTTGATGCCTGAAACACCAGGCCTGCTCACAAATGTGTCAATCCTGCGCAAAATATCTGATCTTCATGCATAAAACAGTTGCTGCGTGACAAGCTGTATGCTTGTAGATCCAATCTTTTTCCACCGCTTTGCAGTGAAAGGGAAAGTAGAAAATGGGTCGCCAAATTTTGAGAGAGAAATAAGCAGGCAGGTCTATGAAAATTTTACTGCATACATTGTGCCTTTCTGTGTGTCTCCTATAGGCTATATGTCATCATGAGGACCGTTAGCACCTGTTAGGACATCTTCCATACATAACACTACTACAAAGGTTCCAATCTTTCGGCCATTACAGAGGAATGCACTGAAATCCATCCTTGAATAATGTAAATGTGTGCAATTTAGTAGCTACTTCGTTACAGGTCAGTCAAAGTCCAGAATTAAACAAACAACACAAAATGAAGGAAAACATTGCATTGTATTATGGGGTTTATAGCCGAGGCTAATTTGCACCTAATACCTAAGACCTAATAAAAAATGTGTAATTCTGCTATAAATCTAGTAGCAGCAAGCGAACTATAGTAACTTGTAAACAACCCAGTGTGCAAACTGTGCACAAAACACGTGGGCAGCTATATTATTATTACCATTATAATGTAATTATATATATATATATAATTATAATAATAATAATAATAATAATAATAATAATAATAATAGAAAGACGTGAAAAACAAGCCCAAAGTCGCTTATAATAAGCAGACATGGCAACATGGACTTTGAGTCTGCTCGTCTACGGGCCGCTCTGCGGGGGTCTAGAGTCTCTTGCCTGGGGGAGAGAGGGGGAGAGCGGTCAATTTAGCCAAAATATAACGGTTGGGATGGTATATATGGTATATATTTCATATTTATAATACGTTTCAGAAGAAAAAAAAAACGGAGATGATTTGAAACAAATATTTAGGAAAAGTCATGAAAGGGGAACTTTCTCAGAGCTTCATGAGAGAAGATAATCCACTTTAAATTCTCAAAATCGGTCATATTGATAGCTTAGTCATGCAAGTGTTAAACTCATTCATATTCATAATCACACTATTTAAACTCATTCATATTCATAATCACACTGTTTAAACTCATTTATAATCATGATCACACTGTTTAAACTCATTTATATTCATAATCACACTATTTAAACTCATTCGTATTCATAATCACACTATTTAAACTCATTCATTTTCATAATCACACTGTTTAAACTCATTCATATTCATAATCACACTGTTTAAACTCATTCATATTCATAATTTCAATGTGGGCTACTTGGGTACCAAGTGGGCATGGGCTTGAACTGGGCGAATTATAAGGGTCCCATATGGTTTACATACAGGCTAGCTGGGCATGGGTTGGAACTGGGTAAGCCTATTCCGTGCCCATAAGGTTTAGATATGGGCTAACTGGCCATGGGTTGGAAGTGGGCAAGCCCATGTAGGGCAAACCCACATGTCAATAAAGATTCTGGGGCTGATTTTCTTTGCTGGTAGATACAACATATACAAGTTACGCAGGAATCCCTCCAGCAGCAATTTGACCGTTTAGTTCATTGAGTTCATTGAGTTCATTGAGTTCATTGAGTTCATTGAGTTCATTGAGTTTATTGAGTTTATTGAGTTTATTGAGTTTATTGAGTTTATTGAGTTTATTGAGTTCATTTAGTTCATTGAGTTCATTGAGTTTATTGAGTTTATTTAGTTTATTTAGTTCATTTAGTTCATTTAGTTCATTGAGTTCATTTAGTTCATTTAGTTCCGAGAGGTTACAAACTGCGACGCGACCAAAACCAAAGTTGTTCTTTAAACCCTCAATACTTAGTAAACTTAACCTTTGGCTCTGTATTTGGTCTGCTTTCTTCCCTCTACACCAATTGTTGTGAGCTTGTAGATCTGCTATTTTGTACCCACCAGAGATGCTAGGGTGCAAGTGGTTAATGTATAAACGTTCTATCACAGACCCAGAGCCTCTATCTCATATTTATTAATTTAATGTAATTATGAGTTAATTAAAATATACTAATTAAGCTTCCAGACTGACCTTTGACCCCAACCGCTTCTTTAATGGCCCTCAGTGCTTCTCGAGGCCCCTCCCCCTTCCCAGACTCCATGGTAACCACCGAACCAATCGGCAAGCCCAGAGCTCTGAGGGCCGAGGCCACTTCCTGTGCCGTGCCCTCCCATAGGTCAGATGGTCCTGTGATGTCAAACACACACACACACACACACACACACACACACACACATGCGCACACACACACACACACACACACACACACACACACACACACACACACACACACACACACACACACACACACACACACACACACACACACACACACACACACGTCGTGTATCAGTATTCAAGACTGATGAATATGAAGTTAATATGCTATTAATACACTATGAACACAAATTGTTAAGAAAGTTCCATGTTAGAGTGTGGGGGAGAACAGCTGTCTGCAACAGAGGTAAATAGGTTAAAACTCTGGGATCCTGTCTATTGTCTTAGGTGCGAACTTAAGACACCACACCCAGCCGAGTTCTTTGTTCCCAAAAAGGCATTGTAATTATGCGATCTAATCACGCATGTTGCCATGTCTCTCTCTCTCTCTCTCTACAGCCGGCTGTTAAAGAAATAGACTTAAACTGAATTATTGTAAATTATAACTAGCTCACAGTAAAAGCTTATTCTATAGTAAGTACACAAGTGTGAACAAATGTGGTTGGGGAGAAACCAGTTTGTTGCATGTAGACTTTTCTTCTTGAATCTAAGGAAAACGCTAAGTCCTTTTTAAATCATCTCTTTTGTCTAAATCATTCATACAAAGTTGAATACATATATGTGTGGTCTTATTTTGAAGGTAACAAGGTGTTAAACAAAGATTTCGTAAAATGAGCTTGTGTAAAAATGCAGTTTGATAGATAAATGTTATGTGTTAAAACCAAGACAGATTGTGTGACCCATTGTGTTGACTTCCTAGGCCCTGCCCAATGATTCTATTGTTTCTAGAAACCTGTTTGTGAGTGGTCAGAAGGAGGTCCTAAGGAAAATATCTGTTTGCTGATAACATAGTGCTATGGTGAGAAACAGGACTCTATGTGATTTTCGGCTACACACAGTTGTCACGTTCAACAGGACAAAGCAGGTCCTATGAACAAAGATGCGGAATACAACATTGAACCCTGTATTTGTTGCCTTTTTGACAATAAAAAGATTGTTGGAAATGACTAGCCTGGGACCAGACGAATCTGCGAGTGCAAAAATAAATTGCACTCTGGGATTTGGGTCTGGCACCGCTCCATAGAGAATCCATTTCCTGCTCCAGAAGACGTGGGTAACCAATCAGGGCCCAGTATTCGAATATGGGAGACTGTAATTGGTAGTTGGTTTGTAGGTCTAACCAATTGCGTCGAGAGTCATTGTTTTGATCCCGCCCCCTTGGAAAAAAAACGTCCTCATAGAAGCACCAGACTCATATCCACGCAGTGATATAGTCTGTCTACGCCAGGCTAGGAAATGACTGCCTCGGACTTTAAAGGATTGTGATTTATTACCACCCAGAGAAACATGTCTGCTTCCGTCTTCCAAAATGGGCTCAGTTTACCACACACACACACACACACACACACACACACACACACACACACACACACACACACACACACATACATACATACATACATACATACATACATACATACATACATACATACACACACACACAGACACAGACACACACACACACACACACACACACACACACACACACACACACACAGAGACAGAGACAGAGACAGAGACAGAGACACAGACACAATTCGTAGGAGTAATCAGCCTCGTATATATATATATATATATATATATATATATATATATATATATATATATATACACACAAACACACCCACACACACACACACACACACACACACACACACACACACACACACATATACACGTTATGACTTACCAGCCACCACTGCCACATGGGCCCAACGGAAATGTCTGAGGACAGCAAAGAGAACTCTGCTAGGAGGGGTGATAGGAGGCAGGCTGGGCCAATCAGCTTCCAGACAGCCCGGGGACGCCAGCCCCGCCTCCCAGTGCTCGGCGAATAGGGAAGCAGCATGGCAGAGGGCGGGGTTAAAGGGTCCGATGTAGGCGTGGCCATCTCCCTCCATGTCGGCCAACTGAGTGACAGCTGTCAATCATAAATATAAAAAAGACATGTTGGAATTCAAATACATTTTAAATATAATACTTTTAAATTAAAATGTTCGTCACATTTTAGTCATCTGAAATGTTTAGTTTTTACTCTAGTTTTAGTCAACAAAACATATTTTGGCGGGCCTCGATGGCGTCATAATGTCGTACGTAGCTTTGTGCTAAAATAAAATTGGACAAAGGGCCCAATTGTCAAGATCTCTATAAAGGAAACCCCCAGAAATGTGACAACACGCCTCTTTCCATCCCCAGCAAAGTGTTCTGCAGAGTTATCCCGGCCGGAAAGAACAGGCTTTGAAGGGGCAGAAGATGCATAAACCACATATTTGCAGAGAGTGGAATCCCTAAAGTGGCCTCAGCTGGACACTGGTCAGTCAGCTGGACACTGGTCAGTCAGCTGGACAATGGACACTGGTCAGTCAGCTGGACAATGGACACTGGTCAGTCAGCTGGACACTGGTCAGTCAGCTGGACACTGGACACTGGTCAGTCAGCTGGACACTGGACACTGGTCAGTCAGCTGGACACTGGTCAGTCAGCTGGACAATGGACACTGGTCAGTCAGCTGGACACTGGTCAGTCAGCTGGACAATGGACACTGGTCAGTCAGCTGGACACTGGAAACTGGTCAGTCAGCTGGACAATGGACACTGGTCAGTCAGCTGGACAATGGACACTGGTCAGTCAGCTGGAAACTGGACACTGGTCAGTCAGCTGGACACTGGACACTGGTCAGTCAGCTGGACACTGGACACTGGTCAGTCAGCTGGACACTGTACACTGGTCAGTCAGCTGGACACTGGACACTGGTCAGTCAGCTGGACACTGGACACTGGTCAGTCAGCTGGACAATGGACACTGGTCAGTCAGCTGGACACTGGACACTGGTCAGTCAGCTGGACACTGTACACTGGTCAGTCAGCTGGACAATGGACACTGGTCAGTCAGCTGGACAATGGACACTGGTCAGTCAGCTGGACACTGGACACTGGTCAGTCAGCTGGACACTGGTCAGTCAGCTGGACAATGGACACTGGTCAGTCAGCTGGACACTGGACACTGGTCAGTCAGCTGGACACTGGACACTGGTCAGTCAGCTGGACAATGGACACTGGTCAGTCAGCTGGACACTGGACACTGGTCAGTCAGCTGGACACTGGACACTGGTCAGTCAGCTGGACACTGGACACTGGTCAGTCAGCTGGACACTGGTCAGTCAGCTGGACACTGGAAACTGGTCAGTCAGCTGGACAATGGACACTGGTCAGTCAGCTGGACACTGGTCAGTCAGCTGGACACTGGAAACTGGTCAGTCAGCTGGACACTGGTCAGTCAGCTGGACACTGGTCAGTCAGCTGGACACTGGACACTGGTCAGTCAGCTAGACACTGGACACTGGTCAGTCAGCTGGACACTGGACACTGGTCAGTCAGCTGGACACTGGTCAGTCAGCTGGACACTGGACACTGGTCAGTCAGCTGGACACTGGACACTGGTCAGTCAGCTGGACACTGGACACTGGTCAGTCAGCTGGACACTGTGGACACTGGACACTGGTCAGTCAGCTGGACACTGGACACTGGTCAGTCAGCTGGACACTGGACACTGGTCAGTCAGCTGGACACTGGAAACTGGTCAGTCAGCTGGACACTGGACACTGGTCAGTCAGCTGGACACTGGACACTGGTCAGTCAGCTGGACACTGGACACTGGTCAGTCAGCTGGACACTGGACACTGGTCAGTCAGCTGGACACTGGTCAGTCAGCTGGACACTGGACACTGGTCAGTCAGCTGGACACTGGACACTGGTCAGTCAGCTGGACAATGGACACTGGTCAGTCAGCTGGACACTGGACACTGGTCAGTCAGCTGGACACTGGACACTGGTCAGTCAGCTGGACACTGGACACTGGTCAGTCAGCTGGACAATGGACACTGGTCAGTCAGCTGGACAATGGACACTGGTCAGTCAGCTGGACACTGGACACTGGTCAGTCAGCTGGACACTGTACACTGGTCAGTCAGCTGGACACTGGACACTGGTCAGTCAGGTGGACAATGGACACTGGTCAGTCAGCTGGACACTGGACACTGGTCAGTCAGCTGGACACTGTACACTGGTCAGTCAGCTGGACAATGGACACTGGTCAGTCAGCTGGACAATGGACACTGGTCAGTCAGCTGGACACTGGACACTGGTCAGTCAGCTGGACACTGGTCAGTCAGCTGGACAATGGACACTGGTCAGTCAGCTGGACACTGGACACTGGTCAGTCAGCTGGACACTGGACACTGGTCAGTCAGCTGGACAATGGACACTGGTCAGTCAGCTGGACACTGGACACTGGTCAGTCAGCTGGACACTGGACACTGGTCAGTCAGCTGGACACTGGACACTGGTCAGTCAGCTGGACACTGGTCAGTCAGCTGGACACTGGAAACTGGTCAGTCAGCTGGACACTGGTCAGTCAGCTGGACACTGGACACTGGTCAGTCAGCTGGACACTGGACACTGGTCAGTCAGCTGGACACTGGACACTGGTCAGTCAGCTGGACACTGTGGACACTGGACACTGGTCAGTCAGCTGGACACTGGACACTGGTCAGTCAGCTGGACACTGGACACTGGTCAGTCAGCTGGACACTGGAAACTGGTCAGTCAGCTGGACACTGGACACTGGTCAGTCAGCTGGACACTGGACACTGGTCAGTCAGCTGGACACTGGACACTGGTCAGTCAGCTGGACACTGGACACTGGTCAGTCAGCTGGACACTGGTCAGTCAGCTGGACACTGGACACTGGTCAGTCAGCTGGACACTGGACACTGGTCAGTCAGCTGGACAATGGACACTGGTCAGTCAGCTGGACACTGGTCAGTCAGCTGGACACTGGAAACTGGTCAGTCAGCTGGACACTGGTCAGTCAGCTGGACACTGGACACTGGTCAGTCAGCTAGACACTGGACACTGGTCAGTCAGCTGGACACTGGACACTGGTCAGTCAGCTGGACACTGGTCAGTCAGCTGGACACTGGACACTGGTCAGTCAGCTGGACACTGGACACTGGTCAGTCAGCTGGACACTGGACACTGGTCAGTCAGCTGGACACTGTGGACACTGGACACTGGTCAGTCAGCTGGACACTGGACACTGGTCAACTGTAGAGGGTGAGCTGCTGGACATGGGTCTCTCGTGGGGGAGGGGTCTCTCGTGGGGGAGGGGTCTCTCGTGGGGGAGGGGTCTCTCGTGGGGGAGGCACAACTGGTTGCCAAAGACCGTGATAGGTGGAGGAACATTATTGATGCCTTATGCATGCGAAAAGCATATAAAAGTATGTTTGTCAAAGCTAAAAATAGCCGCTCTATCGGTAAATCGGCTATTTTCAGAGCGTGACACCAGAGATCAACCAAGCATAAAATGACTTGTCTTAAAATGAGTTCTACTGGATCTCTTCTCTTCTCCACTAGTCTTAGTTCTACTGGATCTCTTCTCCACTAGTCTTAGTTCTACTGGATCTCTTCTCCTCTAGTCTTAGTTCTACTGGATCTCTTCTCCACTAGTCTTAGTTCTACTGGATCTCTTCTCCTCTAGTCTTAGTTCTACTGGATCTCTTCTCCACTAGTCTTAGTTCTACTGGATCTCTTCTCCGCTAGTCTTAGTTCTACTGGATCTCTTCTCCTCTAGTCTTAGTTCTACTGGATCTCTTCTCCTCTAGTCTTAGTTCTACTGGATCTCTTCTCCACTAGTATTAGTTCTACTGGATCTCTTCTCCACTAGTCTTAGTTCTACTGGATCTCTTCTCCACTATTCTTAGTTCTACTGGATCTCTTCTCCACTATTCTTAGTTCTACTGGATCTCTTCTCCACTAGTCTTAGTTCTACTGGATCTCTTCTCCACTAGTATTAGTTCTACTGGATCTCTTCTCCACTAGTCTTAGTTCTACTGGATCTCTTCTCCACTAGTCTTAGTTCTACTGGATCTCTTCTCCACTATTCTTAGTTCTACTGGATCTCTTCTCCACTAGTCTTAGTTCTACTGGATCTCTTCTCCACTAGTCTTAGTTCTACTGGATCTCTTCTCCTCTAGTCTTAGTTCTACTGGATCTCTTCTCCTCTAGTCTTAGTTCTACTGGATCTCTTCTCTTCTCCACTAGTCTTAGTTCTACTGGATCTCTTCTCCACTAGTCTTAGTTCTACTGGATCTCTTCTCCACTAGTCTTAGTTCTACTGGATCTATTCTCCTCTAGTCTTAGTTCTACTGGATCTCTTCTCCACTAGTCTTAGTTCTACTGGATCTCTTCTCCTCTAGTCTTAGTTCTACTGGATCTCTTCTCCACTAGTCTTAGTTCTACTGGATCTCTTCTCTTCTCCACTAGTCTTAGTTCTACTGGATCTCTTCTCCACTAGTCTTAGTTCTACTGGATCTCTTCTCCACTAGTCTTAGTTCTACTGGATCTATTCTCCTCTAGTCTTAGTTCTACTGGATCTCTTCTCCTCTAGTCTTAGTTCTACTGGATCTCTTCTCCACTAGTCTTAGTTCTACTGGATCTCTTCTCTTCTCCACTAGTCTTAGTTCTACTGGATCTCTTCTCTTCTCCACTAGTCTTAGTTCTACTGGATCTCTTCTCCACTAGTCTTAGTTCTACTGGATCTCTTCTCCACTAGTCTTAGTTCTACTGGATCTCTTCTCCTCTAGTCTTAGTTCTACTGGATCTCTTCTCCTCTAGTCTTAGTTCTACTGGATCTCTTCTCCACTAGTCTTAGTTCTACTGGATCTCTTCTCTTCTCCACTAGTCTTAGTTCTACTGGATCTCTTCTCTTCTCCACTAGTCTTAGTTCTACTGGATCTCTTCTCCACTAGTCTTAGTTCTACTGGATCTCTTCTCCACTAGTCTTAGTTCTACTGGATCTCTTCTCCTCTAGTCTTAGTTCTACTGGATCTCTTCTCCTCTAGTCTTAGTTCTACTGGATCTCTTCTCCACTAGTCTTAGTTCTACTGGATCTCTTCTCCTCTAGTCTTAGTTCTACTGGATCTCTTCTCCTCTAGTCTTAGTTCTACTGGATCTCTTCTCCACTAGTCTTAGTTCTACTGGATCTCTTCTCCTCTAGTCTTAGTTCTACTGGATCTCTTCTCTTCTCCACTAGTCTTAGTTCTACTGGATCTCTTCTCCACTAGTCTTAGTTCTACTGGATCTCTTCTCCACTAGTCTTAGTTCTACTGGATCTATTCTCCTCTAGTCTTAGTTCTACTGGATCTCTTCTCCTCTAGTCTTAGTTCTACTGGATCTCTTCTCCACTAGTCTTAGTTCTACTGGATCTCTTCTCCACTAGTCTTAGTTCTACTGGATCTCTTCTCCTCTAGTCTTAGTTCTACTGGATCTCTTCTCCTCTAGTCTTAGTTCTACTGGATCTCTTCTCCTCTAGTCTTAGTTCTACTGGATCTCTTCTCCACTAGTCTTAGTTCTACTGGATCTCTTCTCCACTATTCTTAGTTCTACTGGATCTCTTCTCCACTAGTCTTAGTTCTACTGGATCTCTTCTCCTCTAGTCTTAGTTCTACTGGATCTCTTCTCCACTAGTCTTAGTTCTACTGGATCTCTTCTCCACTAGTCTTAGTTCTACTGGATCTCTTCTCCACTAGTCTTAGTTCTACTGGATCTCTTCTTCACTAGTCTTAGTTCTACTGGATCTCTTCTCCACTATTCTTAGTTCTACTGGATCTCTTCTCCACTAGTCTTAGTTCTACTGGATCTCTTCTCCACTAGTCTTAGTTCTACTGGATCTCTTCTTCACTAGTCTTAGTTCTACTGGATCTCTTCTCCACTAGTCTTAGTTCTACTGGATCTCTTCTCCACTATTCTTAGTTCTACTGGATCTCTTCTCCACTAGTCTTAGTTCTACTGGATCTCTTCTCCACTAGTCTTAGTTCTACTGGATCTCTTCTCTTCTCCACTAGTCTTAGTTCTACTGGATCTTTTCTCCACTAGTCTTAGTTCTACTGGATCTCTTCTCTTCTCCACTAGTCTTAGTTCTACTGGATCTCTTCTCCACTAGTCTTAGTTCTACTGGATCTCTTCTCTTCTCCACTAGTCTTAGTTCTACTGGATCTCTTCTCCACTAGTCTTAGTTCTACTGGATCTCTTCTCCACTAGTCTTAGTTCTACTGGATCTATTCTCCTCTAGTCTTAGTTCTACTGGATCTCTTCTCCACTAGTCTTAGTTCTACTGGATCTCTTCTCCTCTAGTCTTAGTTCTACTGGATCTCTTCTCCACTAGTCTTAGTTCTACTGGATCTCTTCTCCACTAGTCTTAGTTCTACTGGATCTCTTCTCCTCTAGTCTTAGTTCTACTGGATCTCTTCTCCTCTAGTCTTAGTTCTACTGGATCTCTTCTCCTCTAGTCTTAGTTCTACTGGATCTCTTCTCCCCTAGTCTTAGTTCTACTGGATCTCTTCTCCACTAATCTTAGTTCTACTGGATCTCTTCTCCTCTAGTCTTAGTTCTACTGGATCTCTTCTCCTCTAGTCTTAGTTCTACTGGATCTCTTCTCCTCTAGTCTTAGTTCTACTGGATCTCTTCTCCACTAGTCTTAGTTCTACTGGATCTCTTCTCCACTTGTCTTAGTTCTACTGGATCTCTTCTCCACTAGTCTTAGTTCTACTGGATCTCTTCTCCACTAGTCTTAGTTCTACTGGATCTCTTCCCCCACTAGTCTTAGTTCTACTGGATCTCTTCTCCACTAGTCTTAGTTCTACTGGATCTCTTCTCCACTAGTCTTAGTTCTACTGGATCTCTTCTCCACTAGTCTTAGTTCTACTGGATCTCTTCTCCTCTAGTCTTAGTTCTACTGGATCTCTTCTCCACTAGTCTTAGTTCTAATGGATCTCTTCTCCACTAGTCTTAGTTCTACTGGATCTCTTCTCCACTAGTCTTAGTTCTACTGGATCTCTTCTCCACTAGTCTTAGTTCTACTGGATCTCTTCTCCTCTAGTCTTAGTTCTACTGGATCTCTTCGCCACTAGTCTTAGTTCTACTGGATCTCTTCTCCTCTAGTCTTAGTTCTACTGGATCTCTTCTCCACTAGTCTTAGTTCTACTGGATCTCTTCTCCTCTAGTCTTAGTTCTACTGGATCTCTTCTCCTCTAGTCTTAGTTCTACTGGATCTCTTCTCCACTAGTCTTAGTTCTACTGGATCTCTTCTCCTCTAGTCTTAGTTCTACTGGATCTCTTCTCCTCTAGTCTTAGTTCTACTGGATCTCTTCTCCACTAGTCTTAGTTCTACTGGATCTCTTCTCCTCTAGTCTTAGTTCTACTGGATCTCTTCTCCTCTAGTTCCTCCCTATAATGTTTGTTTGTATTTGTTGATGTATTTATTCATAGTTTTAATCATTGTAGCTTAGTTTTTTTGGTAGTTATTTATGTTAATGACCTTTAGACACTGAGCAGGCTTCGTCCAATAGGGTGACAGCGTAGTTGTATGTTAAACTGGTGTCGCTGCGTAGCCGTGACAACGCCAGGTTGACGGCGGCCGACGGCAGCGCTCTGGAGAACATGGGGTCACATCTCCACGGACCAATTAGGGCCAGGTTGAAGGTTGCCGCCCACACTGCCGGCAAGCCAATCAGAGACAACCACACTCCTACTGACCAATGGGAGCGCGGCATCCTGACGATTCTGTGAAAAACTGAAAGGAAAATTAAATTAGCGTTTTTATGAATGATCACAGAGCAATCGTCCCTCTCGGCTATGGGATATGTGGGACAAAAACTAGCTAATCGAGCACCAAGCTATCTGTCTGACAAGCGCACATACAACACCTGTCCCTATATATGGAGATATATAGGGACGGATATATATATATATATATATATATATATATATATATATATATATATATATATATATATATATATATATATATATATATTTATATATATACGTATATATATATATATATATATATATTTATATATATACGTATATATATATATATATATACGTATATATATATATACGTATATATATATATATATACGTATATATATATATATATACGTATATATATATATATATATATATATATATATATATATATATATATATATATATATATATATATATATATAGGAAAAGCAGTGCATTGTATTGTATACGGAGCAGGATGCATTATAACGCACCATACATCAGGCCTACCACCTCCTCGTTTTATGTCACTTCATCCTAAAAGAGTGTCAAGCTAAATGAGTGAAAATAGCAGATCTACAAGCCCACAACGTGTCGCATCGCAACACGCTGTGAGCTTGTAGATCTGTGTTTTGGTCCGTTTCCTGAAAGGTAACTGTTTGGATGTTTTTTTCCCTTTGTGTTTGTGTTTTTAAATTGATGATGATGATGATGATGATTAAATTGATGATGAAGAGTATACAGCAGGGATGCCCAAAAGGTAGATCGCGATCTACCAGTACATCACACAGGCTGTGCAGGTAGACCACATGACATGCCAATAAAACATATTATTATTATAATTATTATAATTATTATAATTATTATAATTATTATAATTATTATACTTAGTATTCTTGGAATCTGCCAATTGAACTAAGGTGACTTGATCAAAAAGGGCCTGTCAGCTCATTGACTTCAAGAGAGTTCAAGAGTGTTGCGTGCAAACGTCAGTAGCATTACTACCAATTAAAAAATGTCTTCTCTATTTCCCATTCCAAGTGCATTTGTTTTATATGTAACGCCAGCACCTCTATTCCAAAGCCCCCTCAGGTACATTTTCAAAGTATCTTCAGCAATGGGATATTATAATTTTTTGGTTGGTAAATCTGGTTGAACTGGTCATTTTAGAAGTAGTTATCAAGTCAAAAAGATGTGGGCACCCCTGGTATACAGGATGTCTGCATATTTATAGTCACAATTTAAGGACTTTTAAGAACTTTTTAATACCTCTAAAATAAAATAAAAAATAAGACCATTATTACTATAAAAGGGGTCCAACATTGAGCAAATTATCAAATATAACCTAAGAAAGAGGCAAAAGAAAAGAAAAGAAACGATCTACAAGCAGCCGTTGTCAGCTTGTAAATTGGTTATTTTCACAATTGGAATCAGTGGAACCGAGTCAAACTAAATGTAAAACCAAGTGAAGGAGGTTTATATATGATCAGTGCTTTAGAACAATAATAATTAAAATAAATGTTAAAAGTCCTTCTTGTCACAAATACACATACACAAACATACACACACATACACACATACACACACATATGCACACATACACAGTCAGCCTGTGACACAATGTTCCTGAGCTTTAATCCTAAAGCCTCTAATGCTAATGCTGCTAATGCTAGCTGCAAAGCTGATAAGCTAATGATAAAAATCACTGACCTCTTACTGAGAGAGAGAGAGAGAGAGAGAGAGAGAGAGAGAGAGAGAGAGAGAGAGAGAGAGAGAGGGAAAGAGAGAGCGAGAGCTCACATAAATGAATGACTAGAGCAAGAGCTATTTAACACTAAAAATGCACCAATATATCGCCCACATATCGTTATGGGGCAAAACTCTATGGTTACATTACATCTGTCCAAAAAATAATCTAGTCTGCTATTGAAAAGTTTCTCCAGTAGAAAATTGCGACCAATTGGTTCCATTTGGACACTCTGAATTACAGACCCATAAGGGTCCATTTGGTTCCTAACTACCCATCATTTAGATCCCAGGACCCCACTTTTAGAACCACTGTCCAACACTGTGTGTGTGTGTGTGTGTGTGTGTGTGTGTGTGTGTGTGTGTGTGTGTGTGTGTGTGTCACTGTCCAGCTGATTATCGTTGACACTCGTTAATGTTACTTGTTGCATCAAGGCAATTAAGTGTTTCCGCATCAAATACAACTACACCTAATCTAAGATTCCATCAAATACAACTACACCTAATCTAAGATTCCATCAAATACAACTACACCTAATCTAAGATTCCATCAAAGCCAAGAATGTATACACGACCCTCTCTGGTATTATATAATGTCTTTTTAGAGCTATTGGAAATAACTAAAGTCCAGTTACTGTTACTGAACAAACACTCTATAGCAATGATTACTATCACAATATAGATCTATTTAACACTGTTACTGAACAAACACTCTATAGTAACGATTACTATCACAATATAGATCTATTTAACACTGTTACTGAACAAACACTCTATAGCAATGATTACTATCACACTATAGAGCTATTTAACACTGTTACTGAACAAACACTCTATAGTAATGATTACTATCACACTATAGAGCTATTTAACACTGTTACTGAACAAACACTCTATAGTAATGATTACTATCACAATATAGATCTATTTAACACTGTTACTGAACAAACACTCTATAGTAATGATTACTATCACACTATAGAGCTATTTAACACTGTTACTGAACAAACACTCTATAGCAATGATTACTATCACAATATAGAGCTATTTAACACTGTTACTGAACAAACACTCTATAGTAATGATTACTATCACAATATAGATCTAGATTTAAACACCCTGTTTCATGTAGTTCATTATTAGTGTAGATCTCTAGACCCTCCTGTCGCCAACATTCGTGGAAAACAGCCGATCTACAAACCCACAACGCATCGTGTTGTGACTCTATACACAGCCCTGTGGTATACCTGTCAAATACTCTAAAATAAAGATCTGACACACACACACACAGACACACACACACACACACACACACACACACACACACACAGACAGACAGACAGACAGACAGACAGACAGACAGACAGACAGACAGACAGACAGACAGACAGACAGACAGACAGACAGACAGACAGACAGACAGACAGACAGACAGACAGACAGACAGACAGACAGACAGACAGACAGACAGACACACACACACACACACACACACACACACACACACAGACACACACACACACACACACACACACACACACACACACACACACACACACACACACACAGACACACAGACAGACAGACAGACAGACAGACAGACAGACAGACAGACAGACAGACACACACACACACACACACACCTACACACACACACACACACACACACACCTACCAGCTCAGTGTGTGTCCATGGGCTCACTGTGAACACAGGAACACACACTCCTTCTCTATCACCACCAAGCTCTCTGATTGGTCACTGCTTTATGCTCTCTGATTGGTCACTGCTTTATGCTTCATGAAGACACAGCTGAAGCTGACCCCGCCCCCTGGCACAAAACCAGCCAATCCCGAGCCAAGCAGGAAGCCACACAGCTTGTAGATCTGCTCTTTGTGGCTTTAGGGTTCATTCTTAACATGACCTTTGACACCACCGGAAGCTCAAAGTTCAGTTTCTCCCCAGAGCAAGCAGTCCGGCTCTATTAGCTCAGCGGTTGTTCAGGAGAGCCGGGTTCAAATCCAGGATAGAACTTTGTTCCATTTCAGAACTTCCCTGATCTTCCCCTGAAAAGGCACAGTTTTCCTTCCAATGGACCCTTCGCTAAACCCCACCCCAAAAGCGATTGTCCAATGCCAGCTTAGCAACCGTTGTTAGCCTGGCATAGGTCTGGCAAGCTTTCGTCACCTGCCATAGCTGTCAATGTTATTTCGCCCGCACACACACAATCATTTGCAACATAATAGCAAGAATAGGAATACCACGATAACGCAATGGTGACTATGAACCACGTACCCAAACCCGTTGGAGGCTGCTTTTCCCAAACTGAAATCTGCACTTAAACTGCAAGGCTGAATATGGCTGTGTTGTTGAACACATACACAGCTTAACCCTCAGAAAGTTACACGACACGACTCACTCGCTCAGGTGGTGTCAATAATAGGCTACTAATCACCGTAATCGTAACAAAATTCAGAATCACAGCGCTGCCTGTTTCGGATTCCGCACGTTAAAGTATATTAATTCATTTGTTCGTCTATTTATTAACTCCTGCTGCAGTCTTACCCTGTGGTACATGAAAACTCCTGTTACAGTCATGGATCAACTTCAACCTGGTGTTTGCACTTTCTCCATTTACGGTCCGTA
>NC_137620.1:51578600-51588600 GCF_963280865.1 Gymnoscopelus braueri | reverse complement strand
TTCATTTTACGCTCTTAAAGATCTTATAAGGGTCCATTTGGTTACCAACTCCATCATTTATCTGGGGACCACCTGGAACCCCCTCAGGGACCACAAGTGGTCCCTGGACCACTGGTTGAGAACCACTGAGCTATGGGAATCAAGTTATTTATATTCATACAGGTCTATCTATGTCATCACGCAGCATGTTTTCGTTCACATGATGTATTTAAGATTGGACTTTTGATATAAAAATACAAAAATATATATTTTTTGGTCATCTACTGTTGGGTATGTCCATATTAAGACCTCAGATATGCTCTAAAGTGTGAGAAACTTATTTTTCATTGCACTACGTCTTAAATATGTAAATGTCTTCCAGGCTCAAATATTTGGTGACCAGACCAACATCTGTCCCACCATCGCTGAAGTAAAAGGTATTTTCACCTACAGTGATGTCTATACATTGCACAATTAATCTCCTGGTGTACATGTTGGCTTACTGATTTTGTGCCCTTTCCAGAGCAGCCAAAGGTAATCTTATCTACACTAGTGTCTACACATTGAACCTTAGAGTCCATATTCTGGGGTGAACATTTAGCAAAAATGGCCAATTATACTAGCTCACAGCACGTCAGCTTTCAAAGTAGATCTGCAATTTTTGGCAAAAAGATTTAATGTAGAGGGACGTATAATAGCAGAGGCTCTACTACAGACTAAAGCAGGGGTTCTCAAACCTTTTTTATAGCGCAACCCCATATTATGAGGGTTTTTCTTTTTGGACGAGGGAAGTTTAACTGTCAATGTTTTATATGGTTGACTTAACTTAACTGTCTCTCCTTAGATTTTCCTGCATTCCAGCTTGGCTCTCGGCTGACCATCTCCCTGAGCAGTAAAAGGTTTCCTCACGTACACTAATGTTTACACTACACGTATAACATTAACCACTTGAACCCCTGAGTCATATTCTGGGGGATACATTTGGCCGAGATGCAAGCTTGCAACAAGTCGTGATGTGTTGTGAGCTTGTAGACTGGTTATTTGGTGTAGATCACAAAAGATCAGTGTTTGCTTAACTTCTCTCTCTTCGTTAAAATGTGTGCAAATCTCTGAATATATATACATATACATAATCCAACACTGATCTTTTGTTGATCTTTTGTTCGTTATCCATGTCCATACACAGATTGTCCAGGTACATATAGTACATGGAAACAGCTACTAAATCATACATACAAAAGTCATCCTAAACAGCAAACCCCAAAGCCAGTAGAAGTAACTACATTTCAGTGTCCTGTGTGCCCATGCAGAGAACTAGGAACAGAAAGAGCTTTTTTTCAACATATAAATGTACATCTCAGGCGTGATGAGACAGTTCCATGTGTCTTTAAAGGTTGCACAAAAGAAACAAATGTATACAGTACATTCTACACACATAGAAACAGGAAACACAACGATTATTCAATAAAAGACTTCAAAGCCAATGTTGTCAGTACAAGCTGTCAGTTGAATCAGTCTGACAGTACTGCTGATGGTTTATCAGAGTCTGTGGATATAGACGATGAACATGAGAGTAGTGATGTTGCAGAATTAGAACTGTCAAATTCTATTGAGGAGAAAATTGCTTGCATTTTATTGAAGTTGGAAAATATTGTTCATATTCCAAAGTCAGTTGTTGATGAGGTTCTCTCTGAGATTCACTACATAGTAAGTACTGCATCATTGCCTGTCACAAGAGCTATTGTTTCTGATGTGTTCCAAAGCCATGAATTAAATCAAAAGGATGGCCCTCTTGCTACTTCATATAAACGTGAACAGTATATACCTACCGGTATATATATAACCGGTATATACCTCTCATTTTGGTGTTGTTAAGCCGGTTGAGTACATTTTAGATGCCAGGAAGAATAAGACTTTTCAGTACATCCCTATATTGCAGTCTTTGCAACAGTTGCTCTCTCATGAAGGTGTCCTTGAACATCTTGAAACTCAGTCATTTGCTTGTGATAAAGTGTACAGAACCGTAAGAGATGGTGAGTACTATAAACAAAATAAATTTCTCTCTGAAGGTTTGAAAATAGCAATTCATCTTTATGTTGATGATTTTGAGATCTGTAACCCTCTTGGGACATCTCGCAAGAAGCACAAACTCTGTGGCGTGTACTGGGTTTTGGGTAACTTGCCACCAGGTTCCCATTCAGCTTTAACCTCCATCTATTTAGCTGCCCTATGCAAATCAGATGATGTCAAGGACTACAAATATGAGAAGGTGTTGGAGCCACTCTTGCAAGACTTGAGCATATTGGAAGAGCACGGTGTCTTTATTTCTCAGCTTGGTCAGTTTGTTAAAGGTTCTGTCCAGTATGTAATAGCTGACAATCTTGGAGCCCATGGGATAGCTGGGTTTGTTGAGAGCTTTTCTGGTGGGCCAATATGCCGGTTTTGTACAGGACTTAAATCTGAATTTCAGAAAAAGGATGTCAAATCAGGTGGTTTCCAACTTAGAACCAGAGAGCTCCATGAGCTCCATGTCAGGTCTGCTCTGGAAAATGCAACGAATGCAACAAATGAAACAAATGCAACAAATGCAAAGAAATCAAAAAAAGCAAAAAAAACAACCAAAACATTGCTGTGGTGTCAAAAAACAGTGTGTCTTAACAGAGCACCTGTCACATTTTCATGTCAGCACTGGTTATCCTCCTGATATTGTGCATGATCTGTTTGAGGGTGTTGTCCCAGTCGAACTTGCACGCTGTATTGGTTCACTGATCTCAAAAAAATATTTCACTCTTGCTGGCCTTAACACATTGATCCAGACATTTCCATACAGATGGGGGGACAAAACCAATCGGTCTCATGCCATACCAAAAACATTTTCATCTCGCAACACTATAGGTGGCAATGCGCATGAAAATTGGAACTTGATAAGATTGCTTCCCTTTGTGATTGGACATATTTTGCCAGAAGATGAGCCTGCATTGGCTGGTGATTCTAGATCTTAAAGACATAGTGGAGTTGGTTGTAGCCCCTGTTCACACAGAGGAAACTATTGTGTATCTTGAGTCTTTGATCTATGATCACAGACAGCGGTATCTTGAACTCTTTCCACAAGTCAAGCTAATACCAAAACATCACTTCTTGGAGCACTATCCACAAATGATCCGTTGCTTCGGACCTCTAATTTTACTGTGGACCATGAGATTTGAGGCTAAACATAGCTTTTTCAAGCAGGTTGCTCGTCATACAAATTGCTTCAAGAATATACCTCTTTCACTTGCTACCAAACACCAGTTCATGCTTGCCCATCACACACACACTAGTTTAAAAAAGTCATCCTTGGAGGTCACAAATGTCTCAATCATGCCTGTTAATGTTCTTAATGAGGGAGTAGTGTCTGCACTGAAGCAGAGATACCCAGATGTGACTGCGGTTCATATGGCAAAAAAATTGTATGGATCTGAAGATGGCCTGCCTAAATTTCATGAGATCATTCAACTGTGTTGTCTTAAGGAAAAGTTGTGTTTCCTACTGAAAGGTGTATGTGCCTGGTATAGAGAGCATTATCGTGCATTTGAGCTGTCTGCCTCACCCACTACAGAGGTTGCCCTTATTGAGCTTCGTGAATTGGAGGACCCCTATCCCCTTGTGGAGTACAGAGTTGGAGGTCTGCGCATGGTAACGTTGAAAAGATACATCATTGTTGAAGGTTAGTGTCACTGTTAAACACATATAGCTCTGGACGTCGAGCCCTAAATCTTAATACTTTCTTATTCTGAAAATAGATCATTAATAGATTATTTATTCAACTAAATTGATTTACCATTTAAGCCCTATATTATACCTCATTGTGTAAAACAGCCTATCTACTGTACATGCTTACAACACCTTGACGTGTTGTGAGCTTGTAGATGTGCTATTTTCAGTTTCTATCACTCATTAATGATGATTTTTAGGGGATTTGAGTAATGAAAAGCTTGAATGTCTCTCTTGTCCTTTCTTGTTTCTCCTCTAGACTAAAATAGTTCCATAATGGCTGTGCTGCGGGTCATATTTGATGAGTCTGACTCTAGGAAGTTGCCCTTGGAGTCTGGGATACCATCAACAGTGGAAGAACTTTACAACATTATCAAGACATTCTTTCAATTGCCAGATGACTTCCGGTTGCAATACATGGATCCTAAGTTCATGGAGTACATGAACTTGGATTCAGTGTCTGAAATTGAAGATATGGGCACATTGAAAGTAATATACACTCCTGTCTTTGATCCCAGCTACATCACACTGTACCCAGTAGACCCATCTGCTGCTACCTCAACTGCCACGGACCTGCCTCCTGCTGGGACCTCGCCTGCCACCTGCCTTCCACCGTCTGGGACCTCGCCTGCCACCTACCTCTCACCTGCTGGGACCTCGCGTGCCACCTACCTTCCACCGTCTGCCCCCTCGCCTGCCAGCTACCTGCCACCTGCTAGGACCTCAACTTCCACCTGCCCAGAGTCTAAAACCCCTCCTTCATCTGTAGCCTCATCCTGCAGTGATGACACATTGTACACGTCCACCCCGCATTCATCCCCTGAAGTTACGTTCTCAGGTTTATCCACTTGGCCGATTGTATTTGTGATCCCTAAATTCACGTACGATGCTGATTATGAGCTAGAACAGAAGAATGCAGAGTTTGAGACAAATGGAACACACTTCAACCCTGGCCCAAAGCTGAAAACGGCCATCCTGGAAGGTCTAGCCCAGGAAATTATGAAATACACAAAATACCCTAAAAACTATCAGTGTGATGAAGTAGCAGGGGCTCTGATCAAGGCCCATCCCTGTTTGACGCAGCTGGGAGCCTCAGATGGATTTGGGGGATGGAGACGATCACTGAGGAATAAAATGCAAAGCTATCGAACGAAGCTTGGGCGACTCGGGCATCCTGAAATCTGTGTGAACTCATTGAAGCACAAACGTGAAGGCAAAGGCAAATCTGCAGCAAATATCAAGAAACCAAGAAAGGCTGAAGTGAACTACATTCCTCTTCACCCAAAAGGCCAAAGTGGTGATAAGGGCAAAAATGGAAAAAACCTTCTCCCACAGGCGCCTTGAGATAGTGGACCAGAGGCCCCTTGTAGGAGAGTTCAAGGACAGATGGCCTGCCCTGTTCCAGCAGTGTGAAGTAAGTCAGTGGCGCTCTAGACCCATTGTTGACCTGTCTGTCCAGTATAAAATGCTGGATGAATGAGAACTTTCTTAAGCTAAATGAGGATAAAACAGAAGTTCTCATAATTGGCTCCAGTGAGCAGAGAGAATCAATAATAAGTAGACTTGGTAACCTGGCTGTAGAAAGTAACACCACAGTAAAGAACCTGGGGGTTATTATCGATTCTGAATTGAATTTTAATACACACATTCATCATGTCACCAAGATTGCTTTCTTTCATCTTAGAAATATTGCGCGAATTAGAGACTATCTGTCGTTAGACGATGCAAAAACGTTGATCCACGCTTTTGTTTTCTCTCGGCTTGATTACTGCAACGCACTCTACTCTGCCAAAGAAAACAACTGACAGATTACAACTTGTTCAAAATGCGGCAGCCAGAATTTTAACTAAAACTAGGATGAGAGAACATATCACTCCAGTTCTAGCTTCACTACACTGGCTCCCAGTTGTTTTTAGGATTGATTTTAAAATTATTTTAATAGTTTATAAAGCTCTAAATGGTCTGGCACCTTCCTACCTCTCCGACTGCCTAGAGAGATATGTTCCAAACCGGGCCCTCAGGTCTTCAAGTGCTGACCTGCTCGAGGTGCCTACAATGACATAAAAAATACGGTGAAGCAGCATTCTGCTTTTACGGACCGACAGTGTGGAATAAACTCCCATTACACCTAAGACAGGCAGCCTCTGTCGATAGCTTTAAAGCACAGCTCAAGACCTATTACTTCACTCTTGCTTTTAGCTGATGTCACAGCTTGGCTCTAGGCCGTGACAAACATTGGGACGGAGACCAGGATGGAGTTATAAATCAAGTACATATTTATTAAACAAAACCTAATAACAAAGAACTAAGGAAGTATGAACAGAACATAAGGATCCTATGGGGTGTGAAGTCAGTAATCAGTAGTGTAGATGTGGATGTGTGGAACATGGTGTGGTGCGAGGTGTGTGGATGGAAAGGAAGAACATAATCATAATAATAAGGGCATGGAGAATAGGGGTTGGAGCTGGTGGAGATAGGTCTGCTTCTCTCAGGCTTCTCCTAGAGACTAGCCAGGGCGGGGCTTTTATAGCCTCCTGGAGGCACCGGGCCCAGGTGCTTTCCAATGAGCAATCAGCCCCACCCTGCTCCCCTATAGGGCAAGAGTTAATGCAAGCATCACCCCCACAACCACCCAGACTATAATATGGGGCATCACACTGATTCTTTGGTTGATTTTTAATTCCTCACTGTATTGCCTATTTTAATGTTGTTTTATGCTTTTGCTTTTATTTTATTTGTTTGCTTTATTGTTAAATTGGTTGTAACTGTAATTGTATTCTTGCTCTGTAAAGCACTTTGAGCTGCATTTCATGTCATGAAAGGTGCTATACAAATAAAGTTTATTATTATTATTGTTATTATTATTACATACTTAAATATCCATCAATACTGACACATTAAGTATACTTACATACTTAAATAGCCATCAATATAACATATTAAGTATACTTACATACTTAAATATCCATCAATACTTACACATTAAGTGTACTTACATAATCACGTGTTAGAATGTAGAATGTAGTTACAAAGACTGTCCAGCAGGTGTCACCAGTGTTCTACATACTGAAGACTGAATACAACTTGAACACTGATCATCTCTGTCAGCTAATAGTATATCATATAGAATAGTTATAATATAATGTAATGATAATAATAATAATAATAATAATAATAATAATAATAATAATAATAATACATGACGTCATCTCTGTCAGCTAATAGTATATCATATAGAATAGTTATAATATAATGTAATGATAATAATAATAATAATAATAATACATGACGTCATCTCTGTCAGCTAATAGTATATCATATATAATAAATAAATATTATATAATATAAGGGTCATTGGCCTCAACAACCTTGAAGACCAAATTATTTATATTGTTTATATTTTGTAAAAACATATCCAGTGTAAAAGTAGAGTATTAAATTAATGCAAATTAAACAAAACAATAATAATACTTCATAATTATTCAGATAACAGTGCCATGATAGCAACAATATACTCATCCATCTTCACTGCACATCTATCTTAAACATAAAAACCCAATGGGAAACCCATCTGGATCACAGCTTTTCTGAGGTTGAGTGGAAATCCTAGAAAGCTCCTGTAAAACAATAACAATACTTTAAGTAACTTCATAATATCAAAGTAACATTTAGCTTGTTTTCACCGTGTTGTCAAATTAAATTAAATCAAATCAAGGATCTTACCTTCTATCGAAATGTAAAAAAAGTTTAAACTTATTCCCCATAAAACTAAACTTATTGATCACATATTGTAAACTTATTCCCCATAAAACTAAACTTATTGATCACATATTGTAAACTTATTCACCATAAAACTAAACTTATTGATCACATATTGTAAACTTATTCACCATAAAACTAAACTTATTGATCACATATTGAAGGTTATTGGTGGTAAATTATGGATTCTATTTTTATGTTGAAATGTCAAACGGTCCGATGACGTCATCCACATGCGACCACGATGACATCATCATCCACATGATGAAATCATCCAAATGATGACGTCATCCACATGCGACCACGATGACATCATCATCCACATGATGAAATCATCCACATGATGACGTCATCCACATGCGACCACAAGCTATTTGAGTGCAAGGGAGTTGGGAAAGTCCTGGAAAAGACGCACTGTGATTGGCCAGTAGTCACTTTGAGTGGCAGTTGAGGCAAAGACTCACTCCAAAACATGATTTACGATTCTGTGCCTATCGTACATAACTCTATCGTACATAACTCTATCGTACATAACTCTATCTGTACATAACTCTATCGTACATAACTCTATCGTACATAACTCTATCGTACATAACTATCTGTACATAACTCTATCGTACATAACTCTATCTGTACATAACTCTATCGTACATAACTCTATCGTACATAACTGTACATAACTCTATCGTACATAACTCTATCGTACATAACTCTATCTGTACATAACTCTATCGTACATAACTGTACATAACTCTATCTGTACATAACTCTATCGTACATAACTCTATCTGTACATAACTCTATCTGTACATAACTCTATCGTACATAACTCTATCGTACATAACTCTATCTGTACATAACTCTATCGTACATAACTGTACATAACTCTATCTGTACATAACTCTATCGTACATAACTCTATCTGTACATAACTCTATCGTACATAACTCTATCGTACATAACTCTATCTGTACATAACTCTATCGTACATAACTCTATCGTACATAACTGTACATAACTCTATCGTACATAACTCTATCTGTACATAACTCTATCGTACATAACTCTATCGTACATAACTGTACATAACTCTATCGTACATAACTGTACATAACTCTATCGTACATAACTCTATCTGTACATAACTCTATCTGTACATAACTCTATCGTACATAACTCTATCTGTACATAACTCTATCTGTACATAACTCTATCGTACATAACTCTATCTGTACATAACTCTATCTGTACATAACTCTATCGTACATAACTCTATCGTACATAACTCTATCTGTACATAACTCTATCTGTACATAACTCTATCGTACATAACTCTATCGTACATAACTCTATCTGTACATAACTCTATCTGTACATAACTCTATTGAAATAACTCTATCGTACATAACTCTATCGTACATAACTCGAACGGCGCTGAGTTGGCTCAAGCGAACTTCGATTGGTGTGCTGCTGTGTTTAGAAAAAACAACTTGAACGGCGTGACGCCGCCGCCTAGTGGCCTGGAGGTAACATTACAGCACTACAAACTGATTATTTTATCACTCTAACCAGTGGTCGAAGAAGTAATACAGATGTTTTACTTAAGTAAAAGTATCAATCGCACAATGTACAAATACTCAGTTACAAGTAGCCTACAAGTCCGGTAATCAAAATTTACCTGAGTAAAAGAGTAAAGTATTGGCATCAAAATATACTTAAAATACCAAAAGTAAAAGTACTCATTATGCAGAAAATCGGATTTCACAAGTTTTCACAAAACAAGACAATCCTCAAAGCTTCAGTTTAAACAATTTATTGAAATCTAGAAAATTCTAATCTAAAAAATTCAACATTATTCACTATGTTATTTATTTAATCATCATCATCATCATCATCATCATCTCTGAATCACTTCGCGATCAGGGCACACCTCAGGGCTCAACTCTCGGCGGTGTTTTTATTTCCATGTTTTATTTTTTTAAAGATCAAATCAATCGCTTGGGTTCTGGCTTGGATAATTTTTTTTATGGAATATCTTTGATTTATTTGATTTATTCAAGAATTTCTTTGGAAAACTGTTTAGATTTTTTATATATGAAAAGAATGTCCTTTTTTAAATAATATCATATTTTTTAAATGTAGAAAACAAATAAAACAAACAAACAGAAACAATAAAAGGATATTTAATAGAAATGGCTCCTGATCCACAAATGGGTCCGAAATGGGGTTTCCGTTTCACAGCTTTGTTTCTCTATGTGTATATGTGTGAGAGACACTCTATGTGTGTGTGTGTGTGTGTGTGTGTGTGTGTGTGTGTGTGTGTGTGTGTGTGTGTGTGTGTGTGTGTGTGTGTGTGTGTGTGTGTGTGTGTGTGTGTGTGTGTGTGTGTGTGTGTGTGTGTGTGTGAGAGCCACAGAAATGGGGTTTCCGTTTCACAGCTGTGTTTCTCTAATAATAATAATACATTTATCCTTTGGCCGTAAAAATATGACCCTGTTCATCACTGTGT
>NC_137620.1:51551100-51573600 GCF_963280865.1 Gymnoscopelus braueri | reverse complement strand
GTATTGTGTGACTTGTGAAATATGTACCTGCAGTGAGATGTGCTAGTACTAATGTACTAATGGTATTTCTTTATTTTCATTTCAGAATGCCACAAGCAAGGAGAGAGCCTCGCTTCACTGCAAGGGATGTGTTGGATATTGTAATGCATGGAGAGAGTGATGTGGACATCGACTTTACTGAAACTGATGAAGAGTCGGATGAAGAGGCCTGTGGAGAGGAGTCCAAAGAAAACCATCCACCCAGTGAACCCAGTGAACCCACTGACCCACTGACCCACTGCCCCCCCCCCCAACCGGCCAAACACGCCAAACCCAGAATGCCACAAGCAAGGAGAGAGCCTCGCTTCACTGCAAGGGATGTGTCCAGACTGCAATCCACGCAAGGCACCATGTCAACATCGGCCATCAGATGTGCGCCAGGACCAAGTTGGACACCTCCCACGGAAGACAGAGAGGGGGCGCTGCAGGAATAGTGGCTGTTCAAGTTACACCAGCTTACTCTGCCACAAGTGTGGTGTTCGTCTGTGCATTTCAGGAGACCGAAACTGTTTCTGGGACTATCACTGCTAAAAAGCAAGTGATTGTAAATGGTGTTCAAATTGATGGATGAGAGGGGGTGCCCGTTTCATTTTGAGCAGGTGTGAATTGGTCTTCGGTGGAGGGCTGTTTGCATCACATTGTGACCAGTGTATATTGTAATTAGGTTTCTTTAGTACATTCATTGTACTGTTTTTCATTTTGTTCTTTTAATAAAATCAAAATTCTTAAAAATATGGCTTATTGATGTTATTATTCATAATGTACTGTTCTGAGGCCCAATATTATTCATAATGTATACTGTTCTGAGGCCAAATGATAAACCATAACCATATAAATGAACCCTTAAGTTGTTTTAGTGAAGTATATAGACATTTGCCATGCTATTCTGACAGTGAGTAAAAATGGCCTATAGGAAATTCTGCTACCCTTTAGACACACTGTTGTAATATTACAACATTTCAATTAAACCTTACGAAAACTATTTTTTTTTAAAAACATTATATTTTCCTCTCCAAAGTACTCCTAAAACACCATCTGAAAGGTTGATTATTTTTTTTTGTAAGTAGAAATATATCCGGGTCTTGCAGGGTTAATACATTTTGAAATGGGACATTCTGCACAATGACAGATACTATAATAATATATATATATATATGTATATATATATATATATATATATTATAATATCTGCACAATGACATTCTGCTACTTCTGCTTTTGCTACTTTAAGGCGGCCTATATTTTGATGCCAATACTTTTGTACTTTTACTCAAGTAAATTTCGGTAAAAGTATTTCGACACTGCAGTATTGATACTTTTACTTAGGTAAAACATGTGAGGCTACTTTTCCCACCACTGGTCTGGGGTCTGAGAGTCTAAATGGCTCAAATGATCCTCAAACGCAGAATAAACTAGAAAATGTGCTCCTCGGAGCACAAGTCTCCGCCAGCAGACCCGTGCTATTTCAATAGCACGGGTCGTCTTGGTAGAACGTGTCGTCTTGGTAGAATGCGCGTGGTTTTTGGTGTTCTGCAGGGGCGACTGAATATGTAGTGTCTGCATCTAAAAAAAAATCTTCTTGAAGCAATGTGTCATATGGGAGTCGTCGTAATTGACTGGTTTGTTCAAATGCTTGTCTGTCTTCTTCATCTTCATTGTCTTGAACAGTTTCAGCAGTTGATTGGTGTGTTTGATCTATGTCAGTTTTCTCTAGTGCTACATAATGTATTTGATCAAGGTGGCCAATTGTTACAGTATTAAGACTTCGGCCTTGTTGTGGGATCAATTCAACTCTATAGTCCTCTTCTGTATTACTGTTGTAGATGAGTATGCTTTCTTAGCTTTGGCCTTCTGCGCCTTTGCTTGACCAATGTTAGGTGTTCTCAGAGGGACACACACACGCACGGACGGGCGATTTGTACTGGAAGGTACTGTTCCAATCAAGACTGATTGATCCTGTCTTACCTCACTTCAAAAAACATTTTTTGAAGTGACACACCTATTTATAGGATTTTATTTCGTCATGCGTCCCTTTAGCCAATCAAAGGCATTGGTGTCAACATATTGACATGTGTCACGTGGAGCTTGACCAATGTTAGCTTGGCTAGGAGGGAGGTGAACACACGGCGGGACGAAGCGAAAACATACTCTCCACCTACGGCGGAGACAATAATGGACCTTGATATGAAAAGGGTTGAAACCCACGGCTCTAAATAAAACAATAACAACATTTCGGGTTGTTTCTCGCACTACGGCGGTAGGGCTGTAGGGTAGAGCAGACTGTTAGGTAGGGCAGGTAGGTAGGGCAGGTACCTAGGTACTACCACGGTAGGGCTGGCTGCACAGCCTCTCGTCTGTTGTAAAAAAAAAAATACACTTTTTCTACTCACCAAAACGAAGATGGTTTTAAGATGTTAAAAGGCTACTTTCCTTAGTGGGAACACTCTGAGCCCCGCCCCCTCCTTAGTGGGAACACTCTGAGCCCCGCCCCCTCCTTAGTGGGAACACTCTGAGCCCCGCCCCCTCCCCACACAACACTCTGAGCCCCGCCCCCTCCCCACACAACACTCTGAGCCCCGCCCCCTCCTTAGTGGGAACACTCTGAGCCCCGCCCCCTCCCCACCTCACGTCTAAACTCCACCTTTTGGCCAGAAAATAAAATGTTTCACCGGATGTAAAACATGTTTAGTTAACCCACAGCGCCCCCTACAGATACGCTCAATGGAACTTTCTATGTTTTCCTTCCCGTTAAATATTTTCTTTTCAGGCCAAAAAGTGTATTTTAGACGTGAGGTGGGGAGGGGGCGGGGCTCAGAGTGTACCCACTGAGGAAAGTAAGCTTTCAACATCTTAAAACCGTCTTTGTTTTGGTGAATAGCGAAAGTATATATATATTTTTTTTACTAAAGACGAGAGGCTGCACAGCCTGAGCTACCGGGTGATGTGGGCAACGGTTTAAAAGTACCATAGCGTTAAGGAGAACTCCTTCTAACTCTATGGACCAGAGCTAAAGTAACATAGCGTTAAGGAGAACTCCTTCTAACTCTATGGACCAGAGCTAAAGTATCATAACGTTAAGGAGAACTCCTTCTAACTCTATGGACCAGAGCTAAAGTAACATAGCGTTAAGGAGAACTCCTTCTAACTCTATGGACCAGAGCTAAAGTACCATAACGTTAAGGAGAACTCCTTCTAACCCTATGGACCAGAGCTAAAGTATCATAGTGTTAAGGAGAACTCCTTCTAACTCTATGGACCAGAGCTAAAGTACCATAACGTTAAGGAGAACTCCTTCTAACCCTATGGACCAGAGCTAAAGTATCATAGTGTTAAGGAGAACTCCTTCTAACTCTATGGACCAGAGCTAAAGTAACATAGTGTTAAGGAGAACTCCTTCTAACTCTATGGACCAGAGCTAAAGTAACATAGTGTTAAGGAGAACTCCTCCTAACTCTATGGACCAGAGCTAAAGTAACATAGTGTTAAGGAGAACTCCTCCTAACTCTATGGACCAGAGCTAAAGTAACATAGTGTTAAGGAGAACTCCTTCTAACGCTATGGACCAGAGCTAAAGTAACATAGTGTTAAGGAGAACTCCTTCTAACTCTATGGACCAGAGCTAAAGTAACATAGTGTTAAGGTGAACTCCTCCTAACTCTATGGACCAGAGCTAAAGTACCATAACGTTAAGGAGAACTCCTTCTAACTCTATGGACCAGAGCTAAAGTAACATAGTGTTAAGGAGAACTCCTTCTAACGCTATGGACCAGAGCTAAAGTACCATAGTGTTAAGGAGAACTCCTTCTAACTCTATGGACCAGAGCTAAAGTAACATAACGTTAAGGAGAACTCCTTTTAACTCTATGGACCAGAGCTAAAGTAACATAACGTTAAGGAGAACTCCTTCTAACCCTATGGAGCAGAGCTAAAGTAACATAACGTTAAGGAGAACTAAGGGTGTGTGTGTGTGGTTCATAATTTAGTCCAAAATTATTGAAGAAATAATTACACTAATCGGCCACATGGTGGCGCTATAACAGCCCCCTTTACGTTTTGGCCTATAACTCTTGAACCGTAGGTCGTAAAATCAAAATGTATTTTTCCCTAGATTCCTTGGGTCATGACGCACCCATATAGGCCACGCCCATTTGCGTCAGGATAGATTTTCCGCCATTTTGAATTTTCTTCAAAACACACTTTTAGCTCCTCCTCCCACATATTTTGGTCAAATTTCACAAAAATCGGTACACATGATCTCTGGACCCATGCGATAAACATATCCAAACGGCATTTTGATAGTCCTTACCGTTCGTCCGTAAATGGCTTCCAAAGTTAGTGGGAGGGGCCCGTTTTACAAAAAATGCCAGAAATCACGAACGAAACGTCCAATCAATCCCAAATTTGAATCACATGTCGAGGGTGGTTTACTCAAGGAATCCCCAAAAGCATTTCCACTTTGATCCATAGGGGGCGCCACAAATGCACAAAACGTAACCGTTTGATGCAAAAACATGATTTTTGGGGGATCAATCCTCTCAAAATGAAAAGCAAGTGATCTCAGGAGTGACGTGACAATGTAATTGCCGCAGCCTCCGACGGTATTCCTCCCAGCGTATTACTCGGGTCCCGGCGGCACCGACCCGCGAATCGCGTCGGCGCAACCACACTTTGCAATTGCCCTGAATTGCGACGCGTCTAGTTTAGTACATGTTACTGTTGGGGTCATCATTCTAAGGTCTGCCTTCTGTCTCTAAAACCTAAACTAAACATGTGGAAACAGCATTTAGTTGTTCTATGCCCCCCCCCAATGTGTGTGTGTGTGTGTGTGTGTGTGTGTGTGTGTGTGTGTGTGTGTGTGTGTGTGTGTGTGTGTGTGTGTGTGTGTGTGTGTGTGTGTGTGTGTGTGTGTGTGTGTGTGTGTCTGTCTGTCTGTGTGTGTGTGTGTGTGTGTGTGTGTGTGTGTGTGTGTCTGTGTGTGTGTGTGTGTGTGTGTGTGTGTGTGTGTGTGTGTGTGTGTGTGTGTGTCTGTGTGTGTGTGTGTGTGTGTGTGTGTGTGTGTGTGTGTGTGTGTCTGTGTCTGTGTCTGTGTCTGTGTGTGTGTGTGTGTGTGTGTGTGTGTGTGTGTGTGTGTGTGTGTACCTATCCTCTGGTAGAGTGAACATGGTTGGGTTCAGGTCGGGTTGTGAGACACCTGGAGAGCTGGGCTGAGAGACAGACAGTCTGAGGACAGACTGGACAGACAGACAGACAGACAGACAGACAGACAGACAGACAGACAGACAGACAGACAGACAGACAGACAGACAGGTCTTAAATAAAGTATACATGATATGAAGATGTAAAGTTACCCTTCAATTTCTTGTTTCTCTCTCTCTCTCTCTCTCTCTCTCTCTCTCTCTCTCTCTCTATAAGTCAGTCTGGTGTAAGTGGAGGGCGACTGACCAAACGGTCTCACATTCAGACCAAACGGTCTCACATTCAGACCAAACGGTCTCACATTCAGACCAAACGGTCTCACATTCAGGGCGTGAGTCTCATAAAAGCCTTGATGGAAGGAGGTGGGGAGGGGGGCGAGGGGGGGGGCGACTCTGTTTACTTTCTAAACATAAGTTTAAAATGTAATAATAAACATATCAGACATGCAGAGATTTGGTGACGTATTGATATTATAGATATTATAGATATTATAGATGTTATAGATATTATAGATATTATAGATATTATAGATATTATAGATATTATAGATAGATATTATATAATTATTGTCTCCACCAGGCCGAAAGGTGTCGACACTATGTTTTACACCCTGTCCGTCCTTCTGTCTTTGATCTAATCTCAACTAATCTCCTGCACCGCTGGCCTGATGTCAGTGAAACTGTGCACACACACTCCCTGGATGCCAGAGCAGAACCCCTGCAACACATGTTTCACATGGGCTTGTTATAGCGCCACCAGGAGGCCAAGTTTTTGAAAATATATTTTTTGACAAGTTTGCAGGAGTGCTCCTTTTTGAACAAAATGCCTCAAATTATGAACACAGCATGCGATTTCCATGAAACAAACAACTAGAGGCCAAGGAAAAACCTTTGCCCTGCATTTTTCTAATCTGCCTGTTATAGCGCCACCAGGAGGTGGATATTACTCCATCAGATTTTATCAAAATTTCACACAAATCGGTACGCATGATCTCTATAGTCATGTGATCACATGATCTCTATAGTCATGTGATCACATGATCTCTATAGTCATGTGATCACATGATCTCTATAGTCATGTGATCACATGATCTCTATAGTCATGTGATCACATGATCTCTATAGTCATGTGATCACATGATCTCTATACTCCATCCTGATTGGCTAACATTGACATGTAAAGTTTGTAGGAGGCCCGTTGTGAACAGAATGCCGTAAATCATGAGCGCCGATTTACTGTAAAACTTTGCAAACACATTCTTTCCAGGCCAAGGAATAAATGCCACTTCAAATGGGCCTCATGGTGGCGCTATAACAGGCCGTTTAACGTTTTGGACTATAACTTTTAAAGCGTATGCCATACAGTCACGCCCATTTCCACCTGACAAGCTTTCCGCCATGTTTAGTTTTCTTTGCAAAGTTTTTGCTGGCGAGTTCTAGCGCCACCATGAGACACATTGTGTTACTACTCCTACAGATACATCATCTCTGTAGTCATGTGATCAACACAGTCATGTGATCAACACACAGTCATGTGATCAACACAGTCATGTGATCAACACAGTCATGTGATCAACACACAATCATGTGATCAACACAGTTATGTGATCAACACAGTCATGTGATCAACACACAGTCATGTGATCTGTCACATGTCTCATTGTGGGATCGCTTTAGCGATCATTGTGGGATCGCTTTAGCGATCACACTAATGTTATCTTCACTATTTTTATTATTATTATTATTCCCCCCGTTTTTTGGGTCATTTCAATGGAGAAATGCCATGGTGACGTCATAATGCATAATGCCATTCTAGTGAAGTCATAATACTGATGTCATTGTATTATGACCCTACTATAACACTACTAACACTATAAATACTCAATACCAGCAACATTCTTAGCGATCCCACACTGTTTCTTCAGGAACAGTACTTTCTAGTTTCTATTGATAACCAACATCTATCATATTTACCCTTCCTGCAGAATCAACGTCCAATCGGAGAGGAGGGGTGGAGTCTAAATGCTGCACTCTGATAGGCCGCTTGCTTTCCTGGCGGGTGGGAGAAGTAGGCGGGTTATAGGGGCGGAGTAGGAGGGGCTTAACTCCACCAAGCCCCTCCTCCTTCCCCTCTCCTCTGATTGGCTGATTGGCCAACAGGTGGGAGGTGCCATGAGAGTGAACGTGATGCCCCGCCCCACGGAGGGCGTGCACGCGCAGCCCGGCTCCGCCCCCCTCCCTGTCCAGACCAATCGCGTCCAGGGATTCCAGGGACTGGGCGTTTCTCATGGTGTCCATCAAACGCCTAAGCCCCACCCTCTCCTCCCGTTCCAGGAAGTCCACACACGTCCATCGTCCCCGGCGATACGGCTGGCCTCGCCCACTGGCCAATCGGACGACTCGAAATCTAGAAGCAGCCCCTGATGCATCATGGGAGCTGGATTTCCTTATAAGGGAAGGTGTGGTCGGCTGGGAGGAGCTTCCCTGAGAGCTGGGAGCCGATAGGCTGTAGTTTGATGATGTCACACTGGTGATCTGGAAGCTCCGCCTCTTTTTACTCATCCTATACACACACACACACACACACACACACACACCACACACACACACACACACACACACACACCACACACACACACACACACACACACACACACACACACACACACACACACACACACACACACACACACACACACACACACACACACACACACACACACACACACACACACACACACACACACACAGAGAGAAATACACACTTAAGCAAACCTAATATACACGCATGCTTAACACACAAACACACACACACACACACACACACTCACAGAAATATACACACACACACACACACAAACTTACGCAAACCTAATATACACGCATACTAAACACATAAACACACACACACAAACATACAGTTAAGACAACATGGTGTGGGAGCAGGAACATGTATAGATGATGTCTCCATAGTCCAGCTGTGACAAGAACAGACTGTATGTGTGTGTGTGTGTGTGTGTGTGTGTGTGTGTGTGTGTGTGTGTGTGTGTGTGTGTGTGTGTGTGTGTGTGTGTGTGTGTGTGTGTGTGTGTGTGTGTGTATATATATACACACATATGTAAGTAATATAAGTGAGTATAACATGTATAACATAAAGTGTTAAATGTCATTTCCTGTTGCAGAGACATGACTTCTAGTGAAACGTTACATTTCTGTGTCGTTGCTCAACTTTAGATTTACGGTTTAGAGTTTCACAACTCTGTTAGCACATACACACACACACACACACACACACGCACACACACACACACACACACACACACACACACACACACACACACACACACACACACACACACACACACACACACACACACACACACACACACACACACACACACACACACACACACACACACACAGTTCTGACCTGCTGTGTGTAGTTTGACGACGTCTCAAACAATCACTTCTCTATTGAAGAATCTGTCTGTCTGTCTGTCTGTCTGTCTCTCCATCCAGCCTGTCTCTCTGCATCTAGTGATGTCACCGAGAGAACAAGTCCACAACTGTCTGTCTCTCTCTTCTGGACTATTTTTCTTCCCCTGTTTTCTCTCGTTCTCTCCCTCCCTCTTCTCTTTCTCTCCCTCTGTTCTCTCTTTCCTCTCTCTCTTACACCCAGTTCTCTTTTTCCTCTCTCTCTCTCTCTCTCTCTCTCTCTCTCTCTCTCTCTCTCTCTCTCTCTCTCTCTCTCTCTCTCTGTGTTGTACTCTATGAGATGAAGCCACACCCCTCTGTGATGATGAGATGATGGCTCCATAGTGACACCTAGAGGCAGACGTCAGTCAGTACAGCAGTCACATATTGCATAGCCTGGAACCAAGGATCTTAAAGGCAGACTACGTAGCTTTTCAGACACAAAACCAAAATAGAGCCAGAGGGATGTGTCGTTCTGCAGGAAAACACACCAGCATAATTATATAGTGGCTGATAAGAGGGAAAAATGCAAAATAAAATATTTGTTTTAAATTTAGGCTCAAAGTTAACTAGTCTGCCTTTAAATAAGAAGGAAGGGATGCCAGTCTGCTGATAATACATAAATACATTACAAACACTATTTCTGAACGATTGAGACCTTTGTCATATAATCGGTTCAGGAATATAAAAGAAGACATAATTATAACAGGTTTCACGGAAACTGATCGCGACCCCGTTTCGCTTCATATAGGCCGTTGAATATAGCGTGATATGTCAAAAAGGTGAGAAAAAGGCGTTTTTCCAAAACGAATAACAGTCACTCACACTCTGTTCCACATTTTCCTCCTCACTGGTTTACAAAATAGATCTAAACTTGCACACGGCATTGACCATTAGTGTCATTCAGACCATTAGCATCATTCAGACCATTAGCATCATTCAGACCATTAGCGTCATTCAGACCACGTGTGCATGCATGCACGGCCACAGGGACAACGTGTGCATGAATGCACGGCCATGGGGACAACGTGTGCATGCATGCACGGCCATGGGGACAATGTGTGCATGCACCCAGTAAGACAGCTAACAGGAGACAGTGGAGATGCCTTAGGAGGAGGACGTGAGAGGACGCTGGCGCTGTTTGTGTGCCGCTTCTCCGTTCTCCACCATTAGTTTTTATTCTATTATGATCTTTTTAAATTTGTGATTTATGCACAGCGGCCAATACAGACTACAACTGTCTGTACTACTCTTGGACTTTTGTGCATTTTAGCAAGAACTGGGATGCCAATATTGATGGCTGTCATACCTACCTACTGCCGTCCGTCTCCAACACCGACCAGCCGTGGATCCTCCCGCTATCGGGAGTCCTCGATCTGGACACCTCCACCTCCGTCCAGCGCTGATGTGAAGCATCTACCCGGGAAGCCTCCAGCTTTCCCCGGTGCGGTTAGGCCTCGTTGCCTGGGACCGCTTCTTCCTGCCAGCTGAGCCGCTGTTCCAGTCCTCCATACCCATCCTGATCTTCTGCTGCTAAAGTGTTGTACCCGGACAGCCTCCCAGCTGTTCCCGGTGCGGTTAGGCCTTGTTGCCTGGGACCGCTAAAACCTTCAGTCAGCCAGCCACCAGTTAGCCATCAAGTCAACAGGCAGCTGGTAGCTACAGCTAGCCCTGCAAACGGCTAACAGGATCTCTCTCACCGACAGCATGTTGCAATATTCCACCTCACAACTGCTGGGACTCAATAACTCCACCAATCCGATACACATTTCAGTCATCAAACAACTAGGAATCTTACGCCGTCCTCGCTACATTCACAAAAGTACCCGTCGTAAGTTTGTTTACATCCGGTCTCGTAACTCCATTCATTCCATCTGGTCAACAGAACGCTCCGTCGCATGTGCAACACGTCATCAGAGCGCAGCCCGTTCTGGATCAAATAGCAGCACTGGGAATATGGTGAGACCACTGCACTGCAGGCGGAACACAAACGTGGAGAGGATTTCAGCTTACTCCGGCCCCTGCAGAAATTCACCACCCCATCAACAATCAAGATTGAACTATTCAATTTACAAACCCTCCAACAAAAATCCTCTCTCATTCATGACCACATTCTGGACTTTATGTGCCTTGTTGAGACCTGGCACCAGCCAGGTGTTTATTCCTCCCTCAACAAAGCCTGCCCCAAAGGTTACAAATACCTGGAGAAAGCACGCAGCACTGGTCAAGGTGGTGGTTTAGCCATCCTGTACAGACCTGTCCCCCCTCCCTCTGCCTGCACCTTCTTCATTTGAATGTCTTGGATTCAAACGCAAACCACCTTCCTTTATGACAGTTCTACTTATTTACCACCTAAACCAAACTCACTTTTTATTTATGAACTGCACGATCTCCTCACAACACTCTGTACTACTTCCTCCAATATCCTGATTTTAGGCGATCTGAACATTCATGACTCCCCCTCCTCCCCCCCTGCATCCGAACTACTACAACTACTGGACTGCCTCCACCTCACACAGCACGTTCATGTCCCAACACACCACAAAGGTCACACATTGGACCTTGTCATCAGTGACTCTGCCCTGATCAGCAACCTACAGGTGTATGACATGGGTGTGTCGGACCACAGGGTCATCTCAATGGAGCTCCCACTCCCCTCCCCCCACAACAAGCCCAAACGCCAAATCCATTTCAGGAACATAAAAAACATGAACCCTGACGCCATAGCCCTGGACCTCCATCACCTCTCCTCTGCAACCCCCTCATCAGCCACTGAATCAGTTGACCTGTACAATAACACCCTGAGCCGTCTCCTGGATCTTCACGCCCCTGTCAAAACAAAAACAGTCTCTTTCTCACGCTCCTCCCATTGGTTCACCAGTGAGCTGCGGAAATTGAAGTGTATCCTTGAGTGCCGTTACATGGCGTCAGGGCTCACTGTCCACAGGCTGATATACAGAGAGCATCGAAAGGCCTATTCAACGGCCCTCAGAGACGCACGGTCAAAATTCTATTCTAACATCATTAATAACAGTTCCGGTAACTCCAAGCAACTTTTCTCCATCAAAGGTAAATACCATCCGCTCTGTTCTCTCTGCCTCCCCCACTCTACCTGTCCTGATTGTCGCCCCACAGCCAGTGATCTCCCAGCCTCTCCGCTGTTTTGTCAACATCTCACAGCGTGAGGTTGAGGACACCATCAGCAAGATGAAATCTTACACTTGCGCCCTTGACCCCTTCCCCACTGCCCTGGTAAAAACCAACATCACTGCCATAAGTCCTCTCATCACCACAGCCATTAACCACTCCCTCCAAGCCGGCCACGTCCCACCTGCTTTAAAGACAGCCATCATTACACCCCTCCTGAAATAACCCACCCTTGACCCGGAAGTCTTCACCAACTACAGACCCATCTCCAACCTGCCCTTCCTCTCCAAGGTGCTGGAAAAGGTTGTCGCCGCACAACTTCAACAACATCTCCAACACAATAAACTTTTCGAAACTTTTCAATCAGGTTTCCGCTCAGCCCACAGCACAGAAACAGCGCTGGTCAGGGTCACTAATGACCTTTTGATGGCGGCTGATGTTGGCTCCCCCTCCCTCCTCATCCTCCTGGACCTCTCGGCGGCCTTCGATACAGTTGACCACAACATTCTCCTCAACCGTCTTCACTCCACCATAGGACTTTCCGACTCTGCATTAAACTGGTTCACCTCCTACCTCAAAGACAGAACCGAGCGTGTCTCCCTGGGAGGTGCAAGTTCCCGGACACAGCCTGTCACCTGTGGCGTCCCCCAAGGTTCTGTTCTCGGCCCCACCCTCTTCACACTCTACATACTCCCCCTTGGTCGTGTCATCAGCCGGCATGGGATTTCCTACCACTGCTACGCTGATGACAAACAACTTTACATCAGGACCAACCCAACCCACTCTGCCTCCCTGCCGTCACCACCTTCAACACCATCATCCACACTGACCACCTGCCTTGAGGAGATAAAGGTGTGAATGACAACATTTCCTACAGCTAAACAGTACAAAAACAGAGGCCATTCTAATCGGCACCCCACACCAGGTCAAATCATCCCCAATAACTAGCATCACTTTCTCCAGCCAGATCCTCTCCCTCTCACCCGTAGTCACCAACCTCGGTGTTAAAATGGACCCCCACCTGACTTTCGATTCCCATATCAAACACCTCTGCAAAAACAAATTTGTCCACCTCAGAAATATAGCCAGACTCCGCCCCACACTCACCCTGCCAGATGCCGAAAACTAGTTCACGCCTTTGTCTCCTCAATGCTTGACTACTGCAACGCACTTCTCATCGGGATCCCTAGCAAGAGCTACATCCAGTACATCCAGAACAGTGCTGCTAGGATCCTGATGAGAGTGCGGAAATACAAACACATCACACCCATCCTCCATTCACTACACTGGCTTCCCATCTCCGTCAGGATCGAGTAAAAGGTCTCCCTCCTCACCCATCAGTGCATCTACAGCAATGCCCCCTCCTACCTGAAGGAACTCCTCAAACCCCCGAACTCCACCCGCTCCACCCACTCACTCCGCTCCAGAATCTCAAACGCACTGGAGCCCCGCACAACAAATCTCCACACCATGGGGGATCGGGCCTTCTGCTCAGCTGCTCCTCGACTGTGGAATGCTCTCCCGGACCATCTGAGAGCACCACTGTCCATTGACACTTTTAAAAGGGGCCTAAAAACCTTCCTTTTTAACAAGGCATTTGCCTAGATAGAGATTTAGTTGTTTTATCTTTTAAACTTCTACTGTGTTTTGCTGACTTGATTTGAAGTTTATTCATTTCACTGTTTTATTATTATTGTTGTTTTCTTCTTTCTTTTTTGTTTTTAACCTGTAGCACTTTGAGATTTGTTTCAAATATAAAGTGCGTTACAAATAAAATGTATTATTATTATTATTATTATTATTATTATTATTATTATTATTATTATTACGGCCACGGGGACGTGTGCAAGCATGTGTTCTGTGGACTACTCACCGGTGGAATCTACCAACAGCTGACGACGGCCACTCCTCAGAACAACCACAAACCACTCCTCATCAGGAACCACAGACACACAACACTCCTCATCAATGACAGTGTAGTGGAGTTCCTGGGGGTACAGGGTCTAGGGTACAGGGTCTAGGAGTACAGGGTCTAGGATACAGGGTCTAGGGTACAGGGTCTAGGATACAGGGTCTAGGGTACAGGGTCTAGGAGTACAGGGTCTAGGGTACAGGGTCTAGGAGTACAGGGTCTAGGAGTACAGGGTCTAGGGTACAGGGTCTAGGATACAGGGTCTAGGATACAGGGTCTAGGATACAGGGTCTAGGGTACAGGGTCTAGGAGTACAGGGTCTAGGATACAGGGTCTAGGGTACAGGGTCTAGGATACAGGGTCTAGGGTACAGGGTCTAGGAGTACAGGGTCTAGGATACAGGGTCTAGGGTACAGGGTCTAGGATACAGGGTCTAGGGTACAGGGTCTAGGGTACAGGGTCTAGGATACAGGGTCTAGGATACAGGGTCTAGGATACAGGGTCTAGGAGTACAGGGTCTAGGATACAGGGTCTAGGATACAGGGTCTAGGGTACAGGGTCTAGGAGTACAGGGTCTAGGGTAAAGGGTCTAGGATACAGGGTCTAGGGTACAGGGTCTAGGGTACAGGGTCTAGGATACAGGGTCTAGGATACAGGGTCTAGGGTACAGGGTCTAGGAGTACAGTGTCTAGGATACAGGGTCTAGGGTACAGGGTCTAGGATACAGGGTCTAGGGTACAGGGTCTAGGGTACAGGGTCTAGGATACAGGGTCTAGGAGTACAGGGTCTAGGATACAGGGTCTAGGGTACAGGGTCTAGGGTACAGGGTCTAGGATACAGGGTCTAGGGTACAGGGTCTAGGAGTACAGGGTCTAGGATACAGGGTCTAGGGTACAGGGTCTAGGATACAGGGTCTAGGATACAGGGTCTAGGGTACAGGGTCTAGGATACAGGGTCTAGGGTACAGGGTCTAGGATACAGGGTCTAGGGTACAGGGTCTAGGAGTACAGGGTCTAGGATACAGGGTCTAGGATACAGGGTCTAGGGTACAGGGTCTAGGGTACAGGGTCTAGGATACAGGGTCTAAGATACAGGGTCTAGGGTACAGGGTCTAGGATACAGGGTCTAGGAGTACAGGGTCTAGGGTACAGGGTCTAGGGTACAGGGTCTAGGATACAGGGTCTAGGAGTACAGGGTCTAGGGTACAGGGTCTAGGGTACAGGGTCTAGGATACAGGGTCTAGGAGTATAGGGTCTAGGGTACAGGGTCTAGGAGTACAGGGTCTAGGATACAGGGTCTAGGGTACAGGGTCTAGGGTACAGCGTCTAGGGTACAGGGTCTAGGAGTACAGGGTCTAGGATACAGGGTCTAGGATACAGGGTCTAGGGTACAGGGTCTAGGGTACAGGGTCTAGGAGTACAGGGTCTAGGATACAGGGTCTAGGGTACAGGGTCTAGGAGTACAGGGTCTAGGGTACAGGGTCTAGGGTACAGGGTCTAGGATACAGGGTCTAGGGTACAGGGTCTAGGGTACAGGGTCTAGGGTACAGGGTCTAGGAGTATAGGGTCTAGGGTACAGGGTCTAGGAGTACAGGGTCTAGGATACAGGGTCTAGGGTACAGGGTCTAGGGTACAGGGTCTAGGATACAGGGTCTAGGATACAGGGTCTAGGGTACAGGGTCTAGGGTACAGGGTCTAGGAGTACAGGGTCTAGGATACAGGGTCTAGGGTACAGGGTCTAGGGTACAGGGTCTAGGGTACAGGGTCTAGGGTACAGGGTCTAGGAGTACAGGGTCTAGGGTACAGGGTCTAGGATACAGGGTCTAGGGTACAGGGTCTAGGGTACAGGGTCTAGGAGTACAGGGTCTAGGATACAGGGTCTAGGGTACAGGGTCTAGGAGTACAGGGTCTAGGGTACAGGGTCTAGGGTACAGGGTCTAGGATACAGGGTCTAGGGTACAGGGTCTAGGGTACAGGGTCTAGGGTACAGGGTCTAGGAGTATAGGGTCTAGGGTACAGGGTCTAGGAGTACAGGGTCTAGGATACAGGGTCTAGGGTACAGGGTCTAGGGTACAGGGTCTAGGATACAGGGTCTAGGATACAGGGTCTAGGGTACAGGGTCTAGGGTACAGGGTCTAGGAGTACAGGGTCTAGGGTACAGGGTCTAGGATACAGGGTCTAGGAGTACAGGGTCTAGGATACAGGGTCTAGGAGTACAGGGTCTAGGATACAGGGTCTAGGGTACAGGGTCTAGGGTACAGGGTCTAGGATACAGGGTCTAGGATACAGGGTCTAGGGTACAGGGTCTAGGATACAGGGTCTAGGGTACAGGGTCTAGGGTACAGGGTCTAGGATACAGGGTCTAGGGTACAGGGTCTAGGGTACAGGGTCTAGGATACAGGGTCTAGGATACAGGGTCTAGGATACAGGGTCTAGGGTACAGGGTCTAGGATACAGGGTCTAGGAGTACAGGGTCTAGGATACAGGGTCTAGGAGTACAGGGTCTAGGATACAGGGTCTAGGGTACAGGGTCTAGGGTACAGGGTCTAGGATACAGGGTCTAGGATACAGGGTCTAGGGTACAGGGTCTAGGGTACAGGGTCTAGGGTACAGGGTCTAGGGGTACAGGGTCTAGGGTACAGGGTCTAGGGTACAGGGTCTAGGATACAGGGTCTAGGGTACAGGGTCTAGGATACAGGGTCTAGGATACAGGGTCTAGGGTACAGGGTCTAGGGTACAGGGTCTAGGGTACAGGGTCTAGGATACAGGGTCTAGGGTACAGGGTCTAGGAGTACAGGGTCTAGGATACAGGGTCTAGGGTACAGGGTCTAGGATACAGGGTCTAGGGTACAGGGTCTAGGATACAGGGTCTAGGGTACAGGGTCTAGGGTACAGGGTCTAGGGTACAGGGTCTAGGAGTACAGGGTCTAGGGTACAGGGTCTAGGGTACAGGGTCTAGGATACAGGGTCTAGGGTACAGGGTCTAGGATACAGGGTCTAGGGTACAGGGTCTAGGGTACAGGGTCTAGGAGTACAAGGACTAAACTTTGATATAATTATTTTTTTATTTTTATTTTATTCACAGTTTTAATTTGACAGGCTGTATAAACATATTCCCTGTTAGCCTAGTGCTAGCATCTCTCATTAAAACCAATGGTGTATGTTAGCATAGTGGTAGCATCTCTAATTGAAACCAATGGTGTCTGTTAGCAGAGTGGTAGCATCTCTCATTGAAACCAATGGTTTATGTTAGCATAGTGCTAGAATCTCATTAAAACCTATGGTATCTGTTAGCATAGTGGTAGCATCTCTAATTGAAACCAATGGTATCTGTTAGCATAGTGCTAGCATCTCTCATTGAAACCAATATTGTCCGTTAGCATAGTGCTAGCATCACTCATTGAAACCAATGGCATATGTTAGCATAGTGCTAGCATCGCTCATTGAAACCAATGGTGTCTGTTAGCATAGTGCTAGCATCACTCATTGAAACCAATGGCATATATTAGCATAGTGCTAGCATCACTCATTGAAACCAATGGCATATGTTAGCATAAGGATAATTCCTTTTAACAGGACGTTCATGAAAGTCCTTGCGGGCTTGTTTCCAATGAGGGCCTGTGAGCAATTAGAGGTTAAGAGTCTTGCTCAGGGACAAATTTCATTTCATCGACACATATGCTGGCGTGGCCTGGAATCGTACCTGGGGCAACCAGGGCCTCTGGCTCCCTAGGCGGGCTCACTAACCACTCAGCTATGGCCGCCCCGATAGCATAGTGCTAGCATCTCTCATTGAAACCAATGGCATATGTTAGCATCAGAGCTACAACATGCTAACAGAGCTAACAAAGTGCAGTCAAGTCATACATTATTCACGTAAACATTGTAACTTTATAACATAAGTTTGTAACATTTGGTAGGCTATACTTTGTGACTTTATTTAAAAAAAATATTTAAACATCGTAACATGTATTTAAATCGTACCTCAACCTGTCAGATAATCAGAAATAATGTGATTATCATTAATTAACATTAAAATTAAACTGACATGAAGTTATGTCCATGTGTGTGCGTGTGTGCGTGTGTGCGTGTGTGTGTGTGTGTCTATTAGATAAACAGGAGGTGGTTGTCGGATTCAATCCCGTATTTCAGTTTGTTTTGCTCGAACACGTCAGTCAGACCCTTCAGATAGTCCTCATGGACACGGTCGATGTCGTCCTTACTGGGACACAACGTCTGGGCGACCGAGATAGGCTTACCAACTGGAGAGAGAGAGAGAGAGAGAGAGAGAGAGAGAGAGAGAGGGGGGGGGGTCCATGACACTTGCAAATATGATGATGTAATTGTGTTGTTAAAATGTTTCACAAATACATCTTTTTTTGCAACTTGTTTTCATAGACCTGTTTGTTTCAAATCTGGCAACCCAGCTTTCCCTCAGAACGGAACAGAACAATCAAACGCAGTCAGAAGGAAAAGAAAGAAAGTTGTGAATTGTTAAGAGTTGAGCAGAAATATAGATGATGAAGATCTTATGAGTGCTAGCATCATAGGCATAGAAAGAGAGTAGATAAATGTTTCAATACCAGTCAAAATGCTTTTCATCATTATAACATCTCTCACGCGAGTAACAATGGTGGAGCGATCGTGCATACAAAATGAGTCATTTTCCCCAGCGTAAAAGGTTTCGGAGTTATAGGGGTTTTAGAGATGGAGATAAAACGGAAGCGGATGGGAGCCAAGTTTTTTTACACGGTGATCCATCTGTCCTTTCCTTCTCAGAATCACCATGGGTGATTCCAGAGCTGCTCCAGCCCCTCCCGTGTGGAAAAAAATGAAAAAAAAACAAAAAAACTGAAAACACGGTTCAGACCGTGTTTGGCACCGAAGAGCTACTCTGTGAAAACACGGTTCAGACCGTGTTTGGCACCCGATGTGTTAACTGTCACAGGTTTCTGGAGTAAAGTGGGAGAGATTATGGCTTCAAGAACCATCTTAGTTTCAAGCAAGAAAGGAGGGTCAAGATAATGAAAGAAAAAACGGGTCCGATATCCACATGGTTGTGTGGAATATATACATAGAGGCATAAAATAGCTGCTTGGCAAAGAAATGGCAGCAGGATGAGGCAGTATAAGTGCATAATGGTGCTTATCTGTCATCACAGAAATATGAAAAGCGTTTAACATGTTGCTTCACAAAAGCATGAGTCAGTTGAATTTAAAAAAATGTGGCTTTAATGCTAACGTTTCTGCTATGCTTAGCTCAGAAACAGAGGTGTGGTGTTTTCAAACCAAAACAAATCATGCTTTGGCAAAATGCTGCTGCTAGGAAATTGCTAGCTACTAATTCCACTACATCAAAGCTAGTAAGCTACTTGCACTTGCTAACATTACAGCTACAAATCATGCTTTGACTAAATGCTGCTGCTAGTTCTTAAGTGTTAGCCTACTGATTGTACTGCTTAAATACTGGAGGGGGAGTGGCGCCCCTCACTTCTAAAAATAAGATTTGGGTTTTGGTCAATAGATTTAGTTTGTTATACATTGTGACACAACGCTGTCACCGCAACCTGCAGCGGACGAGGCCAGGCAGAGCCCGTACATCGATTGGTTGTGATATCGCCCTGACAACTAACAACAACCAATAAACCCCACGGCTGACTCAGTTGACTGTCCCTTCGGGCTATAGGCTCTAAACTATTACGGTCTCCTGGAGATGGGATCAGGCTGTGTCCTTGCATTTAAGTTATGAAACAAGTCTTGTTGAGAGCAAACTGAACGGCCCATAAGGTAAGGGCACTGTTTTAAAAAGTTGTAAGAGGAATTCTCTCATCTAACCATCTTGTCAGCGTCTGATAGCCTAGTGAAAGTAAATGAAATTAGCTCCCCATTCAGCAGTACATTCATTCTGGTCGACCAGCAGAATAAAACAGAATAAACATGTTACATTCTGTCTTACCATCCGTCAGTAATTCCATACATTGCAGTTATTAGATACATACAGTTATTAGATACATACACAGTTAATAGATACATAGTTATTAGATACATACACAGCCACAGAAAACACCTTGTGTTGTGTCCTTGTGTTGTTTTATTTTAATACTAGAGTCTCGGGGGGCTACGCCCCCCTCGACGCCAGCTAGAGATGGGAATTATGTCTCTTTTAAGGGAGGCGGATCGTGGGGTTTCGTTCCTTTCAAAGAAGCATTGTGAATACTGGCTCATTTATGGCTGAGGTATTGTAGATACGGAAAAATATATATAAATATGTAAGTATTGAATATGTCATAATAGTATGTATGTTTGTATTGTAGATATCATTTATATGTGACTGTAAGTATGTGTTATTGTGTACTATAATACAGCATATGACATGATATAATAATATATTATCATATGTAATAATATATAATAACATAATATATAACATCATTAATACAATATTTATTATAGTATAACATATAATATACTTAATAATACATATTATTGTAATGTGTAATATTATGATATCTAACAGTTTATTGCAATAATAATTATAGTGTGTAATGTATTTACATATAATAATATATATATGGAATATATATAAATAGCCATATACACACACACACACACACACACACACACACACACAGAGTAAGGGTAGTGACGTCGTGGCTAATGGTGGTGAGCCAATAGATGAGCGTTATTGTTATTATTATTAGGCCTACGTCGTCTCCCCTCCCCCCCCACACCGCACACGTTCGGTCGCGTCGCCGTCTTTGTCTGTTGTTTTTGCATAAACATGGATGGTGGCTTGTTTGTCGCGCACAATCTGGCAACACTGAATGTATTCCAGGCTGTTGGTTGTCTAGCTGTAGCAGCCTACAGGCAGGCTGCTTGTGTTCCAGGCTGTTGGTTGGCTAGTAGTAGTCACGTGACAACAACACACACACACACACACACACACACACACACACACACACACACACACACACACACACACACACACACACACACACACACACACACACACACACACACACACACACACACACACGTCGCACAGACGCACAGACATTAAAAGCCTCTACTTTTTCTTCACGGCGCTCGTGACTCCAAATGAGGTGTTTTTGTTTGTGTGTTACGCACTGGATTGGAACTATTTTTGCAATGTTATTCTTCACAGTTTCAAAGAAAGGTCGGCCATAATATTGTATTGTTGTTGTTGCTGGCTGGGTGACGATCATAGTTGAAGAATGTGTGTGTGGAGATTTAACCTGCGCTGCTTGGTTGTATGCTTTATCCAACATGACAGGCATGTAAACAAACAACCAATGTCATTTACAACTAAACGTTGCTCTCAAGAATGTTTTTGAAAAAATTTGAAGTGAGAAATAGACGATGCAATAAGCGAAAAGTGATTCTATTTGATGGATTGAAATAGCAAAACGCTCGCCCCAAAACACAGTCGCCCGGGGCAAATCCGGCGGTATTACAGGCAAATCGGCAGTATATAGAACGGGGGGCGAGTGTGTTTTGGGGCGAGCGTTTTTATTTATTTTGTCATTTGTTTTCCGAGGCGTACTTGTCCGCCCAGCCCAATACTTATGGAATACTTTCATTGCCGTAAGCAAGGAAATACTTTGTTTTGTTGTTACTTTTGGGTAAATGTATTTATGTATTTATTAAGTAGCCGTGTAATAAGCGGGATAATGGTGGTTAATCGCCCTGAAGGGCTTTAAATGTCAATAATGACCCCCATGCATTATCCCTTGCATACTTTTACGAGCGAAGACCGCTGATTTCAATGGCCGCCGCTTCGTGTTGTTTCGGCTGTGTCCGTCGGCGTTCGGTTGTGCTGACGGTAAACGGTGCGAAAGTGTTTCCCCGTCCGGTGTGGTCGTAATGTGGTGAGTAGAATTAATGATGTTGCGAGGTGGAAAATGTGTAGTGAGCAATGAGAAGTACCCTACGCCACCCGTAAATTCAGCGTGCACGTTGTGGCTGGTGTTGTGGTGAGATGTCAGATGTAGTTGTTGTGTTTAGTCCAAATCAATGCTGTGGGTATGGCGTCAGCAGGCGAGAGGTCCAAATGAATGGAATGGCTGTGGGCGTCAATGCAGTTCGCTGGGCTCATTTAAAAGAGCCTTAAAAAATCACCTTTCAGGAGGCCAAAGGAGGAGGTAGTACCATTTTCCCGTTAGACAGCAGACCCCTCCCCCCCCTGTTCTTGTACATTTTTTTCTCCCCCCCTTTTCTTTTTTTGTTGTTGTTGTACATAGTGTTATTTTTTTTGCTGTTTATTTTGTAATGATATTTGAACTGTGGTGCCACTATATATGCCTATGAATTAAATACCAAGGCCCTCATTGGAAACAAGTCCGCAAGGACTTTTATGAACGGACCTGTTAGACAAAGTATTTTAAATGTAACTTTGCTGTTTTACATTTCTTACCTAATAAAATATTCAATCAATCAAAAAAAGCGGCGGAAGTAGCAATTCTCCCTTTATATAAGTAGATAGTTTAGATTTTATATTACAATGTGCTAATAAACTAAGCTAATAATCTAGACTAAATATGTATTTTGTATTACATACCTACAGTGTGTATGGGTCGTCTCCATGGTAACATACCTACAGTGTGTATGGGTCGTCTCCATGGTAACATACCTACAGTGTGTATGGGTCGTCTCCATGGTAACAGACCTACAGTGTGTATGGGTCGTCTCCATGGTAACATACCTACAGTGTGTAT
>NC_137620.1:51541100-51546100 GCF_963280865.1 Gymnoscopelus braueri | reverse complement strand
ATCTGTCTAAATAAAATATAGGATATCAGATCTACAAATTAACCTGCCATCTGTCTACATAAACTACAGGATATCAGATCTACAAATTAACCTGCCATCTGTCTACATAAACTACAGGATATCAGATCTACAAGTTAACCTGCCATCTGTCTACATAAACTATAGGATATCAGATCTACAAGTTAACCTGCCATCTGTCTACATAAACTATAGGATATCAGATCTACAAATTAACCTGCCATCTGTCTACATAAACTATAGGATATCAGATCTACAAGTTAACCTGCCATCTGTCTACATAAACTACAGGATATCAGATCTACAAGTTAACCTGCCATCTGTCTACATAAACTATAGGATATCAGATCTACAAGTTAACCTGCCATCTGTCTACATAAACTATAGGATATCAGATCTACAAGTTAACCTGCCATCTGTCTACATAAAATATAGGATATCAGATCTACAAGTTAACCTGCCATCTGTCTACATAAAATATAGGATATCAGATCTACAAATTAACCTGCCATCTGTCTACATAAACTACAGGATATCAGATCTACAAATTAACCTGCCATCTGTCTACATAAACTATAGGATATCAGATCTACAAATTAACCTGCCATCTGTCTACATAAACTATAGGATATCAGATCTACAAATTAACCTGCCATCTGTCTACATAAACTATAGGATATCAGATCTACAAGTTAACCTGCCATCTGTCTACATAAACTACAGGATATCAGATCTACAAGTTAACCTGCCATCTGTCTACATAAACTATAGGATATCAGATCTACAAATTAACCTGCCATCTGTCTACATAAACTACAGGATATCAGATCTACAAGTTAACCTGCCATCTGTCTACATAAACTACAGGATATCAGATCTACAAATTAACCTGCCATCTGTCTACATAAACTATAGGATATCAGATCTACAAGTTAACCTGCCATCTGTCTACATAAACTATAGGATATCAGATCTACAAATTAACCTGCCATCTGTCTACATAAACTATAGGATATCAGATCTACAAGTTAACCTGCCATCTGTCTACATAAACTACAGGATATCAGATCTACAAATTAACCTGCCATCTGTCTACATAAACTATAGGATATCAGATCTACAAATTAACCTGCCATCTGTCTACATAAACTACAGGATATCAGATCTACAAATTAACCTGCCATCTGTCTACATAAACTACAGGATATCAGATCTACAAATTAACCTGCCATCTGTCTACATAAACTATAGGATATCAGATCTACAAGTTAACCTGCCATCTGTCTACATAAACTATAGGATATCAGATCTACAAGTTAACCTGCCATCTGTCTACATAAACTATAGGATATCAGATCTACAAGTTAACCTGCCATCTGTCTACATAAACTATAGGATATCAGATCTACAAGTTAACCTGCCATCTGTCTACATAAACTACAGGATATCAGATCTACAAATTAACCTGCCATCTGTCTACATAAACTATAGGATATCAGATCTACAAATTAACCTGCCATCTGTCTACATAAACTATAGGATATCAGATCTACAAGTTAACCTGCCATCTGTCTACATAAACTATAGGATATCAGATCTACAAATTAACCTGCCATCTGTCTACATAAACTATAGGATATCAGATCTACAAGTTAACCTGCCATCTGTCTACATAAACTACAGGATATCAGATCTACAAATTAACCTGCCATCTGTCTACATAAACTATAGGATATCAGATCTACAAATTAACCTGCCATCTGTCTACATAAACTACAGGATATCAGATCTACAAATTAACCTGCCATCTGTCTACATAAACTACAGGATATCAGATCTACAAATTAACCTGCCATCTGTCTACATAAACTATAGGATATCAGATCTACAAGTTAACCTGCCATCTGTCTACATAAACTACAGGATATCAGATCTACAAGTTAACCTGCCATCTGTCTACATAAACTATAGGATATCAGATCTACAAATTAACCTGCCATCTGTCTACATAAACTATAGGATATCAGATCTACAAGTTAACCTGCCATCTGTCTACATAAAATATAGGATATCAGATCTACAAGTTAACCTGCCATCTGTCTACATAAAATATAGGATATCAGATCTACAAATTAACCTGCCATCTGTCTACATAAACTATAGGATATCAGATCTACAAATTAACCTGCCATCTGTCTACATAAACTACAGGATATCAGATCTACAAATTAACCTGCCATCTGTCTACATAAAATATAGGATATCAGATCTACAAGTTAACCTGCCATCTGTCTACATAAAATATAGGATATCAGATCTACAAATTAACCTGCCATCTGTCTACATAAACTATAGGATATCAGATCTACAAATTAACCTGCCATCTGTCTACATAAACTACAGGATATCAGATCTACAAATTAACCTGCCATCTGTCTACATAAACTACAGGATATCAGATCTACAAATTAACCTGCCATCTGTCTACATAAACTATAGGATATCAGATCTACAAGTTAACCTGCCATCTGTCTACATAAAATATAGGATATCAGATCTACAAGTTAACCTGCCATCTGTCTACATAAAATATAGGATATCAGATCTACAAATTAACCTGCCATCTGTCTACATAAACTATAGGATATCAGATCTACAAGTTAACCTGCCATCTGTCTACATAAACTACAGGATATCAGATCTACAAGTTAACCTGCCATCTGTCTACATAAACTATCAGGACCTGAAGAGTTATACAAAACTAATCAAATAAATAATCTGTACATTGAAAGTATACAAACTATAGGATATCAGATCTACAAGTTAACCTGCCATCTGTCTACATAAACTATAGGATATCAGATCTACAAATTAACCTGCCATCTGTCTACATAAACTATAGGATATCAGATCTACAAGTTAACCTGCCATCTGTCTACATAAACTACAGGATATCAGATCTACAAGTTAACCTGCCATCTGTCTACATAAACTATAGGATATCAGATCTACAAATTAACCTGCCATCTGTCTACATAAACTATAGGATATCAGATCTACAAGTTAACCTGCCATCTGTCTACATAAAATATAGGATATCAGATCTACAAGTTAACCTGCCATCTGTCTACATAAAATATAGGATATCAGATCTACAAATTAACCTGCCATCTGTCTACATAAACTATAGGATATCAGATCTACAAGTTAACCTGCCATCTGTCTACATAAACTACAGGATATCAGATCTACAAATTAACCTGCCATCTGTCTACATAAAATATAGGATATCAGATCTACAAGTTAACCTGCCATCTGTCTACATAAAATATAGGATATCAGATCTACAAATTAACCTGCCATCTGTCTACATAAACTATAGGATATCAGATCTACAAATTAACCTGCCATCTGTCTACATAAACTACAGGATATCAGATCTACAAATTAACCTGCCATCTGTCTACATAAACTACAGGATATCAGATCTACAAATTAACCTGCCATCTGTCTACATAAAATATAGGATATCAGATCTACAAATTAACCTGCCATCTGTCTACATAAACTACAGGATATCAGATCTACAAATTAACCTGCCATCTGTCTACATAAACTACAGGATATCAGATCTACAAGTTAACCTGCCATCTGTCTACATAAACTATAGGATATCAGATCTACAAGTTAACCTGCCATCTGTCTACATAAACTATAGGATATCAGATCTACAAATTAACCTGCCATCTGTCTACATAAACTATAGGATATCAGATCTACAAGTTAACCTGCCATCTGTCTACATAAACTACAGGATATCAGATCTACAAGTTAACCTGCCATCTGTCTACATAAACTATAGGATATCAGATCTACAAGTTAACCTGCCATCTGTCTACATAAACTATAGGATATCAGATCTACAAGTTAACCTGCCATCTGTCTACATAAACTATAGGATATCAGATCTACAAGTTAACCTGCCATCTGTCTACATAAAATATAGGATATCAGATCTACAAATTAACCTGCCATCTGTCTACATAAACTACAGGATATCAGATCTACAAATTAACCTGCCATCTGTCTACATAAACTATAGGATATCAGATCTACAAATTAACCTGCCATCTGTCTACATAAACTATAGGATATCAGATCTACAAATTAACCTGCCATCTGTCTACATAAACTATAGGATATCAGATCTACAAGTTAACCTGCCATCTGTCTACATAAACTACAGGATATCAGATCTACAAGTTAACCTGCCATCTGTCTACATAAACTATAGGATATCAGATCTACAAATTAACCTGCCATCTGTCTACATAAACTACAGGATATCAGATCTACAAGTTAACCTGCCATCTGTCTACATAAACTACAGGATATCAGATCTACAAATTAACCTGCCATCTGTCTACATAAACTATAGGATATCAGATCTACAAGTTAACCTGCCATCTGTCTACATAAACTATAGGATATCAGATCTACAAGTTAACCTGCCATCTGTCTACATAAACTATAGGATATCAGATCTACAAATTAACCTGCCATCTGTCTACATAAACTATAGGATATCAGATCTACAAGTTAACCTGCCATGTGTCTACATAAACTACAGGATATCAGATCTACAAATTAACCTGCCATCTGTCTACATAAACTATAGGATATCAGATCTACAAATTAACCTGCCATCTGTCTACATAAACTACAGGATATCAGATCTACAAATTAACCTGCCATCTGTCTACATAAACTACAGGATATCAGATCTACAAATTAACCTGCCATCTGTCTACATAAACTATAGGATATCAGATCTACAAGTTAACCTGCCATCTGTCTACATAAACTATAGGATATCAGATCTACAAGTTAACCTGCCATCTGTCTACATAAACTATAGGATATCAGATCTACAAGTTAACCTGCCATCTGTCTACATAAACTATAGGATATCAGATCTACAA
>NC_137620.1:51521100-51536100 GCF_963280865.1 Gymnoscopelus braueri | reverse complement strand
TCACACGCATTCAGTTATACAGCATTGTTTTTCAATCTGTTGTCTTGTCTCAGAAAACAAACAATGCAATTTGTAACAATAATAATAATAATAATAATAATAATAATAATAATAATAATAATAATAATAATAATAATAATTATTATTATTATTATTATTATTATTATTATTACATTTATTATTATAAACCATTTTAAGTAGAATAATTTGAAGTTAAACAATACCTGGTAATGTGTGTGGGTGGTTATATAATTACATTTATAGAACAGTGGTGTAAAGTAACTAATTACATTTACTCAAGTACTGTACCTAAGTAAAGATTTGACGTAGTTTTACTTTACTAGAGTATTTCCAATTTCCAGAACTTTCTACTCCACTACATCTCAGTCACTGCTATAACTACAGTATATCACTTTAAAAAATGTTTTATGAAGATTAGCTACTTTAATTATTTACATTTACAAAAATAGCAGATCTACAAGCTCATAGTGTGGCACTCAGTGCCGCACTATGAGCTTGTATATCTGCTATTTTTGAATAGCCAAATAAATCTTAAAATGACACAGATGCTTTCCCAGATTGAATGTTAAATACGCTCTGAGTTCAATTAATACTGAGGATTTCACTGGGCAAGCTCCTGAGAAATAAAAGAAGCAGCTTTGATACATTTATACGTTTTTAACACATATATGATTAATGCTTCTAACTACCTATTACCATTATTATATTTTCAAAAATGGCAAATTTACATGGTGTAGCCAGCATGAAATTTCATCTAAATCACAGACACCTGACATCTCTTTGCTTTAACAAACTTAATGTCAGGGAGCAGTTATTTTCATAACACTGCACTACGTTTGTGTGTGTGTGTGTGTGTGTGTGTGTGTGTGTGTGTGTGTGTGTGTGTGTGTGTGTGTGTGTGTGTGTGTGTGTGTGTGTGTGTGTGTGTGTGTGAGACAGACAGACAGACAGACAGACAGACAGACAGACAGACAGACAGACAGACAGACAGACAGACAGACAGACAGAGAGAGAGAGAGAGAGAGTGTGTGTGTACATGTCCGTGCTGGGCTGACTCCTGTGTGACGATCAAAGAGTATAGACTGTTAACGAGCCAATCAGCCAGAACATTCCGCAGCTGGTTAGACAATGCCTGGGCGATCAGAGGTACTCAGTCAAGTAGCAGCGAGTGGGGGAGGGGCGAGCTGCTTGGCAGCACAGCAATGCAAACTGCGACTCTGTCTGTTAGATGTAGTGTCAATTTACTATTTTTCAAAGTATTTCGCGGGCCGCTATGGACCTTTCCGCGGGCCGCAAAACGCCCGCGGGCCGCGAGTTTGACAGGCCTGATATAGACCCTCACAGATAACATATTATTACTTTATGAAAATAGTATAGCTTTGTTAGAATTATATCCTTAGAAATACAGTTAACGTGATAAGCATTATCTCTTCGCATGGCAGAACTCTGGGATATCTCTTCATAGACATAGAAGCGAGGTGAACCCGCCTGCCTCCCTCCCCAACGAACTGAACACTTTCTACGGCCGGTTTGAGATCAGCTCCAACCGCGGCAGCCAAGCGGGGCCATCAGCAGCACCAGCAGAGGAGAACCCTCTAACCATCTCGGAGAGAGAAGTGCGTACAGCCTTCACACGGGTCAACATCCACAAGGCAGCCGGACCTGATGGAATTCCAGGCCGGGTCCTAAAGACATGTGCAGACCAGCTGGCGGGTGTCTTCGCTGACATCTTTAACCTCTCCCTCTCCCTGGCTGTGGTCCCTGCAGGGTTCAAAATGTCAACCATTGTGCCCATTCCCAAAAAGGCCAAAGTGACATGCCTGAACGACTGGAGACCTGTTGCTCTCACCCCGATCGTCAGCAAGTGTTTCGAGAAACTGGTGAGGGAATACATCAGCTCCACGCTACCTGCCTCGCTGGATCCGTGGCAGTATGCATACCGCAAAAACAGATCCACCGATGACGCTATTGCCATGGCTCTCCACACCGTCCTCTCGCACATGGACAACAAGCTGCTGAAGGACAAATATGTACGTATGCTGTTCGTGGACTACAGCTCAGCATTCAACACCATTGTCCCAGCAATACTTGACAAAAAGCTCAGACACCTAGGGCTACACCCAAGCATGTGCGACTGGATACAGGACTTCTTGTCCAACCGACATCAGGTGGTGAGAATGGGCAGCATCACATCCGACCCCCTGACCCTCAACACCGGAGCACCCCAGGGATGCGTGCTGAGCCCTCTCCTCTACTCCCTGTACACGTATGACTGCATAGCCACACATGTCTCCAACACCATCATAAAGTACGCGGACGACATTAATTTTCACTTTTTTTATTTTCAATGTTTTATTTGGGGTTTTATGACCTCAATTACACCCAAAAAACCTGAACTTAGAACATTCAGTGGATTTTCTGTGGTCTGGGGTTTTCTGAATAATTAGGCTGAAAAGTAATCTGAGCTTGGCCCTTCGACAGTGAGGTCACAGTCGATTAATCCCGCCCACTCTCCTCCTCGCCCCTCCCCTCCCCTATCCTTTCCTTTGGGGGGGGCGGAGCAGAGGCGATGATTGACAGGCAAAATCCCTCACCAGCGACACCCGCAGGCAAAGATTTATTTTTTCATTGCAGTTGAAAAGGCTTTAGAAATGTGAGAGAAAAACACCTGCCATGGATCAATGGAGTGGAATTTTCACTTAAAACTTTTTGTACACTTTTGAAGGACCAGGACAAAGACTTTGAATGTGGTGTAAAAGTGAATGTCATTAAATCTTTAAAAGCGCCTCGCATCGTCTGATGTGCCGCGCATTATTTATCTTGGGTGCGCATGGGCACCAGCGCACCAGTTATGTGCACCCCTGATTATAGTTTCAGTATTGATGACAATTTATATCCTTATGTGACATTTTATATCCTTTTTAAGCCTTAGTTATTAGGAGCAAATGACTTGTGTCCTTATATGGTAACGCATATCCCTTGAAGCCATAAAAAGTGAATGTGTGTGCATTCACTATCCACTAAATATGTGTATCTACTAGTGCATGTGTATATAGCACATGTGTGTGTATCCACTTTTACTGTTTTATGTTGTTCATATAGACCAGGGGTGTCGAACTCATTTTGGTGTCCGGGCAAGATTGGTCAAATGGTGACTTGAGGTGGGCAGGAACCAGTTGCGGACGCACATGCGCGCTCACACGCATTCAGTTATACAGCATTGTTTTTCAATCTGTTGTCTTGTCTCAGAAAACAAACAATGCAATTTGTAACAATAATAATAATAATAATAATAATAATAATAATAATAATAATAATAATAATAATTATTATTATTATTATTATTATTATTACATTTATTATTATAAACCATTTTAAGTAGAATAATTTGAAGTTAAACAATACCTGGTAATGTGTGTGGGTGGTTATATAATTACATTTATAGAACAGTGGTGTAAAGTAACTAATTACATTTACTCAAGTACTGTACCTAAGTAAAGATTTGACGTAGTTTTACTTTACTAGAGTATTTCCAATTTCCAGAACTTTCTACTCCACTACATCTCAGTCACTGCTATAACTACAGTATATCACTTTAAAAAATGTTTTATGAAGATTAGCTACTTTAATTATTTACATTTACAAAAATAGCAGATCTACAAGCTCATAGTGTGGCACTCAGTGCCGCACTATGAGCTTGTATATCTGCTATTTTTGAATAGCCAAATAAATCTTAAAATGACACAGATGCTTTCCCAGATTGAATGTTAAATACGCTCTGAGTTCAATTAATACTGAGGATTTCACTGGGCAAGCTCCTGAGAAATAAAAGAAGCAGCTTTGATACATTTATACGTTTTTAACACATATATGATTAATGCTTCTAACTACCTATTACCATTATTATATTTTCAAAAATGGCAAATTTACATGGTGTAGCCAGCATGAAATTTCATCTAAATCACAGACACCTGACATCTCTTTGCTTTAACAAACTTAATGTCAGGGAGCAGTTATTTTCATAACACTGCACTACGTTTGTGTGTGTGTGTGTGTGTGTGTGTGTGTGTGTGTGTGTGTGTGTGTGTGTGTGTGTGTGTGTGTGTGTGTGTGTGTGTGAGACAGACAGACAGACAGACAGACAGACAGACAGACAGACAGACAGACAGACAGACAGACAGACAGAGAGAGAGAGAGAGAGAGTGTGTGTGTACATGTCCGTGCTGGGCTGACTCCTGTGTGACGATCAAAGAGTATAGACTGTTAACGAGCCAATCAGCCAGAACATTCCGCAGCTGGTTAGACAATGCCTGGGCGATCAGAGGTACTCAGTCAAGTAGCAGCGAGTGGGGGAGGGGCGAGCTGCTTGGCAGCACAGCAATGCAAACTGCGACTCTGTCTGTTAGATGTAGTGTCAATTTACTATTTTTCAAAGTATTTCGCGGGCCGCTATGGACCTTTCCGCGGGCCGCAAAACGCCCGCGGGCCGCGAGTTTGACAGGCCTGATATAGACCCTCACAGATAACATATTATTACTTTATGAAAATAGTATAGCTTTGTTAGAATTATATCCTTAGAAATACAGTTAACGTGATAAGCATTATCTCTTCGCATGGCAGAACTCTGGGATATCTCTTCATAGACATAGAAGCGAGGTGAACCCGCCTGCCTCCCTCCCCAACGAACTGAACACTTTCTACGGCCGGTTTGAGATCAGCTCCAACCGCGGCAGCCAAGCGGGGCCATCAGCAGCACCAGCAGAGGAGAACCCTCTAACCATCTCGGAGAGAGAAGTGCGTACAGCCTTCACACGGGTCAACATCCACAAGGCAGCCGGACCTGATGGAATTCCAGGCCGGGTCCTTAAGACATGTGCAGACCAGCTGGCGGGTGTCTTCGCTGACATCTTTAACCTCTCCCTCTCCCTGGCTGTGGTCCCTGCAGGGTTCAAAATGTCAACCATTGTGCCCATTCCCAAAAAGGCCAAAGTGACATGCCTGAACGACTGGAGACCTGTTGCTCTCACCCCGATCGTCAGCAAGTGTTTCGAGAAACTGGTGAGGGAATACATCAGCTCCACGCTACCTGCCTCGCTGGATCCGTGGCAGTATGCATACCGCAAAAACAGATCCACCGATGACGCTATTGCCATGGCTCTCCACACCGTCCTCTCGCACATGGACAACAAGCTGCTGAAGGACAAATATGTACGTATGCTGTTCGTGGACTACAGCTCAGCATTCAACACCATTGTCCCAGCAATACTTGACAAAAAGCTCAGACACCTAGGGCTACACCCAAGCATGTGCGACTGGATACAGGACTTCTTGTCCAACCGACATCAGGTGGTGAGAATGGGCAGCATCACATCCGACCCCCTGACCCTCAACACCGGAGCACCCCAGGGATGCGTGCTGAGCCCTCTCCTCTACTCCCTGTACACGTATGACTGCATAGCCACACATGTCTCCAACACCATCATAAAGTACGCGGACGACACGACAGTGATAGGCCGAATCGTCAACAACGACGAGTCTGACTACAGAGAGGAGATCAAATCACTGGCACACTGGTGCCGCGAGAACAACCTCTCTCTTAACGTCGACAAGACCAAAGAACTGATCGTGGACTTCAGGAGGCCGCGGAGAGACCATGCGCCCATCCTCATCGACGGTGCTGCAGTGGAAAGGGTCAGCGAGTTCAAGTTCCTCGGAGTACACATCGAGGAGGACCTCAAATGGGAGACGCACTCCACACACGTGAGGAAAAAGGCTCAGCAGCGACTGTACTGGCTCCGCCGCCTGAAGAAGCTCGGAGTAGGACGTCGCATCCTCAGGCTGTACTACAACAGTTCTGTTGAAGGCATCCTAACAGGCTGTGTCACGGCCTGGTACGGGAACTGCACTGCCCGAGAAAATGTCAGCCTACAACGAGTAGTGCGATCGGCAGAGCGGATAATGGGAATCGAGCTCCCAGCGCTCCAGGAACTGTACAAAAAGCGGTGCGTGGTCAAAGCCAAGCGCATCATCAAGGACAAGCACCACCCAAGTCACAGACTGTTCAACCCCCTACAACGACCGCGACCGGGCAAGGGGCTCTACCGCAGTATCAAGAGTTCCACCACCAGGTTTTGGTGTAGTTTCAATCCAGCTGCTGTCAGAATGCTGAATGGGGCATAAGCCTGGATGAGTTCAGCAGCCTGACAGCAGGCGGCGCAGACTTTTCTGGCTCTTCCTGAACACACCTGTGGATTATACCAGGGACAATGACTTGGACTTTAGCCCCCCCTCGGACACACCTGTGGACTACACCAGGTACAAATGACTTTTTGTTGCACTCCCTCATGGAGCTACTTGCGGATTATACTAGGGTCAGTCCACTCTAGGTGGACACGCACTGACCTTTTGCACCTTAATCCCTTGTATAACGCACTGACTTTTTTTGGGTCTTTTTTTTATTGTGCTCCTTTTTCCTCTAAGCACCTTAACGTCCATTGTCTATCATGCACAGTATAAGTATAACATGCACAGTATACAATACATTGCTGCTATGCTCAGGCACCTTAGTTTAGTTTTTTTTTTTTTTTTTTTTTTTTTTTATTATCTCAGGTAATTTGTAAATATGTAGATAACTTGTCTGGCCTTCTGTTGCTCTCTTGTTTTGATCTCCTTCCCACCTGCCCCCCACCCTCTTCTTCTCCCCCCCCCCCCCTCTTCTTTCTATGGAAACTAACGTTGCGATGGGAACGATGTACAAAAAAGAATTTCACCCACTTTTTTACCTTGTAAACCTGTGATGTGACAATAAAACTGATTCTGATTCTGATTCTTCTGAATTCACTTTTAGTGTTCATGGGTAGACACGGCACAGAGAGAAAATACAGGTAACTCCCCCAGGTATCTGTGGGGGAGATGTGCATGACAGTCCATAGGTGGTGAGACTGTAAATCAGTTTGGGGCCACCTGCACATCCTGGACGGAGGACCAGAGCCATGAACCAATGAGGAGGCCTAACTCTGAACTCTGGATGTAGGACCAGAGCCATGAACCAATGAGGAGGCCTAACTCTGAACTCTGGATGTAGAACCAGAGCCATGAACCAATGAGGAGGCCTAACTCTGAACTCTGGATGTAGAACCAGAGCCATGAACCAATGAGGAGGCCTAACTCTGAACTCTGGATGTAGAACCAGAGCCATCGACCAATGAGGAGGCGTACATCTAAACTCTATTTGACAATAATGTATAAGAAAGCCCCAGGGACAGATAGAAGGTCCCACTTGACTTCATGAACTTGAGGGAACCACTTGTTATCGGTTAAGGAGAGTTTTGTTGGGGCCAGAGAATTCTCTGTTAAGTACATTTTTATATTCAATCTGTATTACTGCTAATTTTCTCTTAATTGATAAATACACTATTACTTTTGACTTTCTGGTTAAATATAATAAATACATTTCATTTTAAGTCTTGTCTGCTCTTAATTTCACCAATTCAACGGACGCGCGGAGACGTGTGATCTGAAGGGTTACAAATTATTACATTGCACAATTTGTCTGTTGTCTTTAGTCCAGTCTCAACAGTATCTTTATAAATATAGAACACAGACAGTCAGTGTCTCAAACACATGACAGACAGACAGACAGACAGACAGTGTTGTAACATGTTACTCAAACAGTTGACTGTCTACTACTGTGTGTGTGTGTGTGTGTGTGTGTGTGTGTGTGTGTGTGTGTGTGTGTGTGTGTGTGTGTGTGTGTGTGTGTGTGTGTGTGTGTGTGTGTGTGTGTGTTTCAAGCTTTCACAATCGCCTCTTCCGACATCACTGAACACACACACACACACACACACACACACACACACACACACACACACACACAATTCAATTCAAAGGGCTTTATTGGCATGAGAAAACATACGTTTACATTGCCAAAGCAGAAAGCATAATACAACAATACAGCAATACAATCAAAACAAAAAATATGTACATTTGAAAGTCAGAATCTTCAATAGATCAATTTCTATGTACCAAGATCACTGGGTGCAGGTATAGTGCCGGAATATACACAATGATTAGTCTTTAGGGTGGTTGTGTTCCGTTTGATATCCTTTTCCTATCACAGCAACTCACGAATATTGCTGCTGTGTTTGCACATTGTTGTACTTCGCCCAGCAGATATGGGAGTTTTTTGTCATTGGTCATGTTTTCAAAATCTCCGTGTGTGGTTGTAATCTGTGGGAAGTATGTGTCTCTGATGTCTTGGTACAATGGACAGACGGTTAGGAAGTGTAGCTCGGTTTCCACTTCATTTTGTGTGCAGTGGGTGCATAGTCTGTCTTCTCTCGGGATACAGGTCTGCCTGTGACGACCTTTCTCAATCGCAAGACTGTGCTCACTGAGTCTGTACCTAGTTACGATTTTTCTTTGTTTTGGGTCAGTCACGGTGCTCAGGTATTCTGCCACTGCGTATTCTCTGTTTAGGGCCAGATAGCATTCTAGTTTACTCTGCTTTTGTGTTGCTTCTTTCCAGTGTGTCAGGTAGTTTTCCTTTTGCTGTTTTATAATTTGGTTTAGTCCAATGGGTTTTCTATCTCGTGGCTCTGTTTGTGTTTGTGCCCGGAGTTCCAGGGCCAGCTGGCTGAGGGGGCATCTCTCTAGGGTTTCGCTGTGTGCGAGTGCCTTGTTATGGAGTGCATCTAGGTCGCTTTCTTTTAGGTGGTTGTAGAACTTAAGTGCTCTCTTTTTTATTTTGATAATTAGTGGGTATCGTCCTAATTCTGCCCTGCATGCATTATTTGGTGTTTTTCGCTGGGTACGGAGAATGGATTTGCAGAATTCTGTGTGTAGGGTCTCGGTTTGGTGTTTATCCCATTTTTCAAGGTCATGGTTTGCTAATGGTCCCCAGATCTCACAACCATAGAGGGAAATTGGTTCTATCACAGAGTCCAGTATTTTAAGCCAGGTTTTAATTGGGATGTCTATTTTGATGTTTCTTTTGATAGCATAGAATGCCCTTCTTGCCTTGTCTCTCAGGTCCCCCACACACACAATCAACTGAAAACCCTTTCATATCAGTGTAACTCTGAGAGCCTGAAAACACTTCTACCAGGACACCACTAGGGGGGGTTGTTCTGTACACATTGTGTTATTCTACCAGGAGGCCACTAGGGGGGGTTGTTCTGTACACAGTGTTTTATTCTACCAGGAGGCCACTAGGGGGGGTTGTTCTGTACACAGTGTGTTATTCTACCAGGACACCACTAGGGGGGTTGTTCTGTACACAGTGTGTTATTCTACCAGGACACCACTAGGGGGGTTGTTCTGTACACATTGTGTTATTCTACCAGGACACCACTAGGGGGGGTTGTTCTGTACACAGTGTGTTATTCTACCAGGACACCACTAGGGGGGTTGTTCTGTACACATTGTGTTATTCTACCAGGACACCACTAGGGGGGGTTGTTCTGTACACAGTGTGTTATTCTACCAGGACACCACTAGGGGGGTTGTTCTGTACACATTGTGTTATTCTACCAGGACACCACTAGGGGGGGTTGTTCTGTACACATTGTGTTATTCTACCAGGACACCACTAGGGGGGGTTGTTCTGTACACATTGTGTTATTCTACCAGGACACCACTAGGGGGGGTTGTTCTGTACACATTGTGTTATTCTACCAGGACACCACTAGGGGGGGTTGTTCTGTACACAGTGTGTTATTCTACCAGGACACCACTAGGGGGGGTTGTTCTGTACACAGTGTGTTATTCTACCAGGAGGCCACTAGGGGGGGTTGTTCTGTACACATTGTGTTATTCTACCAGGACACCACTAGGGGGGGTTGTTCTGTACACAGTGTGTTATTCTACCAGGACACCACTAGGGGGGGTTGTTCTGTACACAGTGTGTTATTCTTATCATGTTTACATTACTGACTAATAAAGTATTCAATCAATCAAAGATTTAACCAAATGGACCCCTCCCTATCCTGAGGGGAACAACACATATAGCAGATGTACAAGCTCACCATGTGCCACAACGTGATACATGGTGAGCTTGTAGATCTGCTATTGATGGCAAAGAGGTTTGGTGTAGACTGAAAAAGAACGGACCAAGTACACTGGTCTGTTTTACTGAGTCTAGAGAGTTTAACTGCGATGCGACGCGTTGTGAGCTTGTAGATCTGTTATTTTCTAAAAGACAATGCAGCCAGATCTGCAATCTTATCTGAATGACTGTTAAAGCAGTTTAAATGACTTTATAACATGTTATTATTTATTAGTGTAGATATACATTGGAGTGGATACATGTGTCCAGATGTCTGTCAGACGGTCAGACATGCTGCTCCACAGCTCTATGATGGAACAAACAGGTTCAGACAAAGACCTGACATGAGATCTGAGCGGGCCGTACGCTAAAGGCAACGTCAGGATATAATGATAAATATAATCTCACTGTACGCCCATTATTTGGTCTGCACCACTTTGATAAATAAGAGCCATGATGTAGTCTCTGAACAGAGGTTACATCAGAACATGTTACCTGTATTAATGTGTTACCTCCACACATGATGTAGTCTCTGAACAGAGGTTACATCAGAACATGTTACCTGTATTAATGTGTTACCTCCACACATGATGTAGTCCCTGAACAGAGGTTACATCAGAACATGTTACCTGTATTAATGTGTTACCTCCACACATGATGTAGTCCCTGAACAGAGGTATCCTGAACCAGAGCGGTAACATCAACAGATGAGACGTAAGTCCAGGAAACAACCTGCTGAATCCTGTGGCCTCTGTGCAGAAGTTACAGAAACCCCCTGCTACCAATACACCTAGAGAGGTAGAGAGACATAGACAATACATAGAGAGAGAGCGAGAGAGAGTATTACATTGAAGCATTCAGTTTTGCATACAAATATAAAATGATGTTTAAACATGTGTTTAGACTCAACATGCATGTTTAGATTCAACATGCATGTTTAGATTCAACATGCATGTTTAGATTCAACATGCGTGTTTAGACTCAACATGCATGTTTAGATTCAACATGCATGTTTAGATTCAACATGCATGTTTAGACTCAACATGCGTGTTTAGACTCAACATGCATGTTTAGACTCAACATGCATGTTTAGACTCAACATGCATGTTTAGACTCAACATGCATGTTTAGATTCAACATGCATGTTTAGACTCAACATGCATGTTTAGATTCAACATGCATGTTTAGACTCAACATGCATGTTTAGATTCAACATGCGTGTTTAGACTCAACATGCATGTTTAGACTCAACATGCGTGTTTAGACTCAACATGCATGTTTAGACTCAACATGCGTGTTTAGACTCAACATGCATGTTTAGACTCAACATGCATGTTTAGACTCAACATGCGTGTTTAGACTCAACATGCGTGTTTAGACTCAACATGCGTGTTTAGATTCAACATGCGTGTTTAGACTCAACATGTGTGTTTAGACTCAACATGCGTGTTTAGACTCAACATGCATGTTTAGACTCAACATGCGTGTTTAGACTCAACATGCATGTTTAGACTCAACATGCATGTTTAGACTCAACACACATGATGCATGTTTAGACTCAACATGCATGTTTAGCCTCAACATGCATGTTTAGACTCAACATGCATGTTTAGACTCAACATGCGTGTTTAGACTCAACATGCGTGTTTAGACTCAACATGCATGTTTAGACTCAACATGCATGTTTAGACTCAACATGGATCATATTAAACATCATAAATAATTGACTTAATAAATGAATGAATTGATTTATTTATTAATTCATTATTAACACATTGCATGCCAGTCGCGTAGATCTACGCGAACCTATTTAAAGCCGCAGCGTGCCAGTCGCGTAGATCTACGCGAACCGCCGATTCCCATGTTAAGTGCCCCAGGTGCACTTTCCGAATTTTTTTTATCCATTTCCGTTTCCGGTTTTCGGTCGGAAACGGAATTATTCGGGTTCCGGTTTTTTCGATCGTATCCGCTTCCTGTCTGGGATCCTGTTTAAAACTCGATTTTCTCTGGTTGTTGTTTTTCTCCTCGCTGATCACTGTTTACCGTGTATCGGCTGTAGCTTCAAGATGGCGGCACGGATTTGGAAACTGTTTTCGCTGGCCGTTTCTGACGGATCCGCTGTGTGTTTAGAACCAAATGAACGCGCACTTTTAACTTATTTAGCGAGGTCTGTGGCGACATGAAAAAAACTAAAAAACAACAATAAAACGCTGGCACTGGTGAGTACATTATGAGATTAAACTCTGGCATGGAATGTGTTAATAAATAAAATACATGAATAAATGTTTAAACTCACCATGTGGATGAAAGCCAAACAGATAATTCCTTTTAGGATCTAAATCCACCGTCTTCACCAACTATACAGACAGACAGACAGACAGACAGACAGACAGACAGACAGTCTTCATCCTGCTGTTATCAACACATTCAGCACTTATAATGCGGGACATTCCAGCATTAACATTATTAATTACCCAGAACCATGTGAAAGCGGAGCGGGACTCGTCTCCTTCTCTCCAGAGAGACTGAGTCCCCCCCCCCCCTCTCTACAGGCCCCCGAACACATAGCATTGATGTTCTTTAGTTCCTATCTATTTTTGTTTCTGTAAAAGTAACTTATATTGTTACCATCATTATTATTATTAACTTTGTATCTTTGTCACTGATGAATTCTGGGTTTATGACTTATTTCTTCTTTCGGGTTTAACTCAAAAACGGCACATTTTATTAGGACTAAAATGTCCCTGAGACTCATTCTAATGAGTGTGTGTGTGTGTGTGTGTGTGTGTGTGTGTGTGTGTGTGTGTGTGTGTGTGTGTTTGGAATGGTCAGGATTAGAGGTAAAATATTCCAAATGTGCAGTATTATATGAAAGGCGGAGCGGCGGGAACCGCTGGTATCACTCTAAAACAGATACACTAACTGATTTCCCAATTTGCAATAAACCCCTTAAAGTCTATTCACGTCACAAGACTTACAGATATTTGGGCCACAAGTTTAATGTGGCAGGCGAGTAGGGAGACCAGGTCAAGGTAATCATTTCTGAGTACTCCAGCAGACTCGACTTAATCCACACATCGCCTCTGCCTCTAATCATGAAACTGGAGGCAGTCAGAATAATAGCATTGGCCAAGGTACAACATATTTTCTCCAATGTACATGTTCCACGAAAATCACTACGTGATTTGACTGACAAAACTGTGCACCTAGTGAGACAATGGACTGGTCTTAACATACACACAACACGTGACATTATATTTCACAGTAAACGTGAGGGTGGTATGGGTGTTCCCAATTTTGAATGGACATATATTAATACGAGGCTCTCCCACTTGTTAAATATCCTGAACATTGATGACCAGTATGTGAGTGAGCTTGCACGTTCATCTCTGTTCCTTGACCTAAAACGACGTAAGGTCCCCATGGCATGTGGCTCGGATCCTAGCTTCCTAGGCTTCAGGAGGAAACCTAGTGGAAAGCTAGACAGTCGCTCTCCCGGCTTCGGTGTGTGGTCAGACTGGCCGGACTTAAACGATCTGTGCTGTTGGGCTGATGTTACCTTGAAGTGGGTAGGGTCTAACTCTGAGGCGATGGCTGTCTCACTCTGTGTTCAAAAATGTTGCTTTAGACGAATACATTGTTATCTTTACTCTGAAAGCGAGGTTGCAGGTTTTACCATCTAAACTGAACCTCTCCATCTGGTTTCCAGGTAACCATGCTCCTCACTGTATACATCATGGTCATGAACAAATAGCTGAAAACCATGTCCCACATCTTAAATGGGTGCCATGTATATTTTGATTTGATTTGATTTATTTGAAAAGCCAAAACCACATGGTCACCGCAGTTCGAGGATTACACAAGAAAGTCCTGAGACTTATTTCCGTTGAGGTCCTCTTACAATTAACAGTCAATACGTTAAAATACATTACAGTACAAAACAGTACAAAACATGTAACTAACGTCAAACTACAAAGACACAAGTAACATACACAGTACAGCCACAGTACATGTTACGCAACAATACAAAAACATTGGACATACACTGTACATGCATACAATCAATACAAGAACACAAGTAACATACACAGTACACATCTACAACCAAGTGCTACCTTATCTTTCCTAGTCTAAAGACCCTCTATAGGAGAACCTTTTCTAATAGACATGATTTAGTTTTCTGCTTGAAAGTCCTCAGATTGGTTGTCAGTTTGACACTGTTTTCGAGGTCATTCCACTGTGTGGCTCCTATGTAAGTAAATGATTCTCTGCCAACTTTACTTTTGAAAGCCGGATGGCTCACATCTGCTACACTGGCTCTGGTGAAAAAAGTGTGTACTTCGCTTCTCTGAGTAAAACATGTCTTTAAAAATATGGGGACCTCGCCATATATTATCTTATGAACCATGGTCAATCTGGCCATGGTTACCCTGGATTCTATTGTGAGCCAGTTGAGTTCTCTAAACTGGTTCCTACCTATATGGGATCTGGGTTCTAACCCTAGAATGACCCTGATCAGTCTATTTTGAGCTGACTGTAGCTTGGTTTTGAGGGATTTCAATATACAGGGGACTCTACATAAGACAGAATATCACTTCTATTTTCAGGTCCTCCATCATGCTGTATAAGCATTCTACTGTGAAGCCGAGCATGTTTAACCTGTGTAACGATGATTCTGTGTTCTCTAACATTTCAGCTAACACCCCTGATGTCCTTGTTGTTAATGAAAACCATAGGGAGGTGTTCATTCTGGAGGTCGGCTGTACTTTTGATTACAGCTTAGAGGAAGCCTTCCTAACCAAAGTGCTAAAATATCATCAGCTAGAGCAGACCATCTCTCAGCTAGGCTACAGAGGTAAACTTTTGGTTTTTATCTTTGGTAGCCTATAGGACACAAGTTGGTTGTGAGGGGCCTGCAAATGGCCGGCCTCTCC
>NC_137620.1:51498600-51513600 GCF_963280865.1 Gymnoscopelus braueri | reverse complement strand
CTCTGAGACGTAATGGAGTAAAAGTATTGAAAATGGGAAATACTCCAGTAAAGTAAAAATTCCTCTAAAGTGTACTTAAGTACAGTACTTGAGTACATGTACTTCGTTACTTTACACCACTGGGTTCTGATCATAGACATATCTATGGTTCTGATCCGGTTTGGAACGGAAATAACTTTACGTCATCAAATGGCCGGAACCAATGACCAAAGGTTCCGGTTCCGTGTGGTGTGCTCCTCCTAAATGATTCCCCTGGTTTAACATTTTAATGGAAGGAAGAAGTGATATCAATGTAGCTACCAGTCCAGCAGGTGGGCAGTAATAGTCTATATTTTATTCAAAAGAATATTTTAAACACTTAAACCATTTATACTGATTTAACTGGGGTCCCACAGGGCTCTGTACCATGTCCACTAGTGTTTCCCTCTACACCAAATGTCTTTGTTCAATATAGCAGATCTACAAGCTCACAACACAGCACGTTGAGTATCCTTTTTGGGAAGCTTTCAAAGACAAATGTTGTACTTTTGACTCCAACAAGCAACAAGTCTCTGCCTAGTAACTATTGATGTGAAACAAAATAATTATTCTGATAGGCTGCTGAGTGAACGAGGAAGTGAAATCAATGTTTGGGCAGTTTCACATGAGACAAACACACACGCACACGCACACGCACACGTGTGTGTGTGTGTGTGTGTGTGTGTGTGCGTGCGTGCGTGCGTGCGTGCGTGCGTGCGTGCGTGCGTGCGTGTGTGTGTGTGTGTGTGTATGTGTGTGTGTGTTATTAAGAAGTTATTAAGAAATGATTAAGAAGTGTGCGTGTTATTAATTGTGTGTGTTTATTAAGAAGAAAACCCGGACTGGATCTGCGGATCCGGATCCGGATCTTCAATAGTAAAATCAACAGGAAGTTAACATTTTTATTAAAAAAACAAACAGTAGTGGGGTTGGTGATGTTCTATATTGTCTGATTCAGCTTTGTTTGTGTTTATTTATATGCTAAAAGAGTGATTTTGAGATCTGTTTCACCATACAATGTAAGTCAAAGAGGAGCATATTTAGAATTATCAATTCCTAAACGGTGGAGCAATTATTGTATTTATTTTCTAGTCCACCTTTGGAGTTACATCATGGCAAGGTAACTACACAACCCTAACCTCTACCACAGTGTCTATAGGGTAACTACACAACCCAAACCTCTACCACAGTGTCTATAAGGTAACTACACAACCCAAACCTCTACCACAGTGTCTATAAGGTAACTACACAACCCACACCTCTACCACAGTGTCTATAAGGTAACTACACAACCCAAACCTCTACCACAGTGTCTATAAGGTAACTACACAACCCTAACCTCTACCACAGTGTCTATAAGGTAACTACACAACCCAAACCTCTACCACAGTGTCTATAAGGTAACTACACAACCCTAACCTCTACCACAGTGTCTATAAGGTAACTACACAACCCAAACCTCTACCACAGTGTGTATAAGGTAACCACACAACCCAAACCTCTACCACAGTGTCTATAAGGTAACTACACAACCCAAACCTCTACCACAGTGTGTATAAGGTAACCACACAACCCAAACCTCTACCACAGTGTGTATAAGGTAACCACACAACCCAAACCGCTACCACAGTGTCTATAATACACAGCCCAAACCTCTACCACAGTGTCTATAAGGTAACTACACTACCCAAACCTCTACCACAGTGTCTATAAGGTAACTACACAACCCAAACCTCTACCACAGTGTCTATAAGGTAACTACACAACCCAAACCTCTACCACAGTGTCTATAAGGTAACGACACCGCCCAAACCTCTACCACAGTGTCTATAAGGTAACTACACAGCCCAAACCTCTACCACAGTGTCTATAAGGTAACTACACAACCCAAACCTCTACCACAGTGTCTATAAGGTAACTACACAACCCTAACCTCTACCACAGTGTCTATAAGGTAACTACACAACCCTAACCTCTACCACAGTGTCTATAAGGTAACTACACAACCCTAACCTCTACCACAGTGTCTATAAGGTAACTACACAACCCAAACCTCTACCACAGTGTCTATAAGGTAACTACACAACCCAAACCTCTACCACAGTGTCTATAAGGTAACTACACAACCCAAACCTCTACACAGTGTCTATAAGGTAACTACACAACCCAAACCTCTACACAGTGTCTATAAGGTAACTACACAACCCAAACCTCTACACAGTGTCTATAAGGTAACTACACAACCCTAACCTCTACCACAGTGTCTATAAAGTAACTACACAACCCTAACCTCTACCACAGTGTCTATAAGGTAACTACACAACCCTAACCTCTACCACAGTGTCTATAAAGTAACTACACAACCCTAACCTCTACCACAGTGTCTATAAGGTAACTACACAACCCTAACCTCTACCAAAGTGGTCTGGCCCTTTAATGATAAAGTAGTGCTTTTATTGTTTCTACTTCCAGCCAAAAGCAATCGTTTCCGGTTCCATTTCGGGACCAGGAATTCCAAGACGATGGATTTTAACTAAAGAATTATTATAGAGAATTATTATAGAGAATTAGTATAGAGAAATATTATAGAGAATTATTATAGAGAATTATTATAGAGAATTATTATAGAAATTATTATAGAGAATTATTATAGATAAATATTATAAAGAATTATTATAGAGAATTATTATAGAGAATTATTATAGAGAATTATTATAGAGAATTATTACAGAAATTATTATAGAGAATTATAATAGAGAAATATTATATAAATTATTATAGCGAAATCTTATAGAGAAATATTACAGAGAATTGTTTTAGAAATTATTATAGAGATTATTATAGAGAATTATTATAGAGAATTATTATAGAGAATTATTATAGAAATTATTATAGAGAATTATTATAGAGAATTATTATAGAGAATTATTATAGAAATTATTATAGAGAATGAGGTCATAAACACAGTGTGTGACATCATCCTGGTTTATATAAGGCTGTCGTACGCTCTTAGTTCAACAACTTTGTCCAAGGCCGACCACAGAGCGACACACACACACACACACACACACACACACACACACACACACACACACACACACACACAAAGAGAGAGAGAGGTAACGGGACGAGAGAACAGACTCACAGACAAAACCAGGAAGGAAGGAAAATGTCGAAGAACGCGGGCGCTCGCCTGTCTCTCTTCAAGAACAAAGGGAAAGACGCCGTGGAGCTTCGCCGCAAACGTGCCGAGGAGACGGTGGAGCTCCGTAAGGCGAGGAAGGACGAGAGGATCTTCAAACGGAGGAACGTGTCGGAGGAGAAGAGCCAGAGCGCTCAGCTCGCCACGGGGGGGCGCTACTGGACCGTCCAGGAGATCGTGGCGGGCATCGACGGCGCCGACGGCCCGGACGCCCGGCTGGCGGCCACGCAGGCCGCCCGCAAGCTGCTGTCCTGCGAGAGCCACCCGCCCATCGACCAGATCATCTCCGCCGGCCTGGTGCCCCGGCTGGTCCGCTTCCTGGCGGCGCACGACGCTCCGCACGTCCAGTTTGAGGCGGCGTGGGCGCTGACCAACGTCGCCTCGGGCACGTCGGAGCAGACGGCCGCCGTGGCGCAGGGCGGCGCCATCGCCGCCTTCGTGGAGCTGCTGCGCTCGCCGCACGCTCACATCAGCGAGCAGGCGGTCTGGGCGCTGGCCAACATCGCCGGCGACGGCTCGGCGCTGCGGGACCGCGTGATCGAGGCCGGCGCCGTGGAGCCGCTGCTCCGCCTCCTGGACGTCCCCGACGCGTCGGCGTTCGCGCCCGAGTACCTCCGCACCGTCACCTGGATGCTCTCTAACCTCTGCCACAAGAACCCCTCCCCCCCCATGGCCGTGGTGCGGCAGATCCTCCCGGCCATCGCCGCCTTCCTGCACCACGGCGACGAGGAGGTCCTGTTCAACACCTGCTGGGCCGTGTCGTACCTCACCAACGACACGGACGAGCGCATCGAGGTGGTGGTCCGCACGCCGGGCGTGGTGCCGCGCCTGGTGGAGCTGCTGGCGTCCGGCCGGATGAGCGTGGTGACGCCGGCGCTGCGGGCCGTGGGCAACATGGTGGCCGGGACGGACGAGCAGACGCAGGCGGTGCTGGACGCCGGCGCCCTGGCCCACTTCCCCCGCCTCCTGGGCCACGGCAAGGCCGGCGTGCAGAAGGAGGCGGCCTGGACGCTCAGCAACATCACGGCCGGACGGGACTCTCAGATCCAGGAGGTGGTCGACGCCGACCTGGTGCCCTGCCTGGTGCGGGTGCTGCGGGACGGCGACCACAAAGCCCAGAAGGAGGCGGTGTGGGCGGTCACCAACTTCACCACCGGGGGCACCGCGGAGCAGCTGCTCTACCTGGTGCAGGCCGGCGTCCTGGAGCCTCTGCTGGCCCTGCTGAGCACCAAGGACGTGAAGGCGGTCCATCTCATCCTGGAGGCCGTGGCCAACATCCTGCAGGCCGGAGAGACGTACGGCGAGACGGACAAGCTGTGTCTGATGGTGGAGGAGTGCGGCGGCCTGGACCGCATCGAGGCGCTGCAGCAGCACGAGAACAAGGAGATCTACAAGACCTCGCTGGCGCTCATCGAGAAGTACTTCTCCGGAGGAGAGGAGGAGGACGTGGCCGAGGCGGCGGGGCGGCCGGGGGCGTCGCCGACTGCGGCCGACAGCTACTACGCCTTCCACATGGGAGGGGAGGAGCCTCAAAGCACCTCCTTCAACTTCTGATGGAGGGGGAGGAGCCTCAAAGCACCTCCTTCAACTTCTGATGGAGGGGGAGGAGCCTCAAAGCACCTCCTTCAACTTCTGATGGAGGGGGAGGAGCCTCAAAGCACCTCCTTCAACTTCTGATGGAGGGGGAGGAGCCTCACAGCACCTCCTTCAACTTCTGATGGAGGGGGAGGAGCCTCACAGCACCTCCTTCAACTTCTGATGGAGGGGGAGGAGCCTCACAGCACCTCCTTCAATGTCTGATGAGGGGGAGGAGCCTCAAAACACCTCCTTCAACTTCTGATGAGGGGGAGGAGCCTCAAAGCACCTCCTTCAACGTCTGATGAGGGGGAGGAGCCTCAAAACACCTCCTTCAACTTCTGATGGAGGGGAGGAGCCTCAGAGCACCTCCTTCAACTTCTGATGGAGGGGGAGGAGCCTCAAAGCACCTCCTTCAACTTCTGATGGAGGGGGAGGAGCCTCAGAGCACCTCCTTCAACTTCTGATGGAGGGGGAGGAGCCTCAAAGCACCTCCTTCAACTTCTGATGGAGGGGGAGGAGCCTCAAAGCACCTCCTTCAACTTCTGATGGAGGGGAGGAGCCTCAAAGCACCTCCTTCAACTTCTGATGGAGGGGGAGGAGCCTCAAAGCACCTCCTTCAACTTCTGATGGAGGGGGAGGAGCCTCAAAGCACCTCCTTCAATTTCTGATGGAGGGGGAGGAGCCTCAAAGCACCTCCTTCAACTTCTGATGGAGGGGGAGGAGCCTCAAAGCACCTCCTTCAACTTCTGAGGCTTGAGCATTCCGCCCAGGTGTGAAATGACACTATTTCATACCTGACAAATGTCCCCCCTATCATCTACACTAAACATCTCTTCGCCTCCAGAAGCAGCCGCTCACAATGCAACGCTTTGTGAGCTTGTAGATCGTCTATTTGTGGCCCCAGAATGTGGAAGCTGGGATTTAAATGGTTAAACCCCACACGTTGTTGACCTCAGGGCTATATGCTAGTGTCTTTTTTTTTCTGTTTTCATTGTTGCCATTCTGATTCTGATTCTGATTGTGATTCTGATTGTGATTCTGATTCTGATCCCCAAATACTCAGAGGTGACTCGTCTGAGATCTGTCGCTTTCTTCCCCAACAGTCAGCAAACTCTTTGAGAAGCTGGTGAGAGAATACATCTGCTCCATACTTCCTGCCCCGCTGGACCCGTCAACACAGATCCACCGATGATGAAGCATCACCATGGCTCTCCACACCGTCCTGTCACACACGATGAAGAGGCTCTCCACACCGTCCTGTCACACATGATGAAGAGGCTCTCCACACCGTCCTGTCACACACGATGAAGAGGCTCTCCACACCGTCCTGTCACACATGATGAAGAGGCTCTCCACACCGTCCTGTCACACATGATGAAGAGGCTCTCCACACCGTCCTGTCACACACGATGAAGAGGCTCTCCACACCGTCCTGTCACACATGGATGACAAGAAGCTGAAGGACTAATAGCTATAGTATAGTATAGTAACCCTATAGTATAGTATAGTTATAGTAATATAATGCTGTTGGTGGACTTCAGCTCAATATTCAGCATTGACACAAAGCTCAGAGATCTAGGGCTACACCCACCATGAGAGACTGGATACTAGACTTCCTGTCAAACCGACACCAAGCAGCATCACATCTGACCCCCTGACCCTCAGCACTGGAGCACCCCAGGGATGCATGCTGATCCCTCTCCTCTACTCCCTGTGCACGCATGACTGAACAGCCAATCACAGCTCCAACGTCATCATCAAGTATTCTGACAACAAGGTTCCATTTGTAACCCTCAGAGTTATGGTGGAGAACCTGGTCTAAAGTTTACTGGAGAACAGCCTCAACGTCAACAAGACCAAGGAGCTGATGGTGGACTTCAGGAGGTTCTGAGTTCAGGTTCCTCACAGGTTGAGTTGAGGACCTATCATCATCATCCATCATTCATCTGTTGAAGTTCCAGACGGAAAGGAAACTGGATTTGAGGCCAATAAGGAAGGGTGCCCTTAGAGAGAGAGAGAGAGAGAGAGAGAGAGAGAGAGAGAGAGAGAGAGAGAGAGAATGGAACACCCTTGAAACGTGGGATGCTGGATGTCATGTTGTACCAGGCCACAGGGGGGCAGTGTACGCTCACATAACACCGGTCCTCATCACATCAAAATGTTTTGGCCTTTTTTTTGCTTCCAGGTCGCCACGCGGTCGATGGGATCGACCAATCATTTGTTATTTAATGATTGGTCAATGGGATGGACCAATCATTTCCTATTGTCACCACCAGACCAAAAGGCATGGCCGAGACTATGTTTTGCACCGTCCGTCCTCCTGTCTGTGAACAGCTAATCTCCGGCACCGTTGGCCCGGTCGCTGCGAAACTGTGCACACACACTCCCTGGATGCCAAAGCCAAACCTCTGCCCCAAATTGTAACAATTGGCCTGTTCTAGCACCACCAGAAGGCCGAAGTTTGCTAAACACATTTTTTCACTCCTACAGATGTTGTCCAAACATCACGCAAATCGGTACACAGTATCTCTAGAGCAATGTGATCAACACGGATCTATTCCATTTTTTATATTCCATCCTGATTGGGTATGATTGGCTTCCAAAATGTCCAGCACTTGTTTGTTTTGAACAAAATGCCTCAAATTCTGTGAAATTTTGCGCACACATTCCCTGCATTTTTCACATCTGCCTTTTAGAGCGCCACCGGGAGGCTGACTTTTGTAAAACAATTTTTTTGCTATTACTCCTTCAGATTCTGTCCAAAAATCTCGCAAATCGGTACACAGTATCTCTATAGTCATGTGATCAAGACGGATGTGGCCGATATTTCATATTCCATCCTAATTGGCTAACATTACCAAGGACCTCAATGGAAACAAGACCGCAAGGACTTTTTTGAACAGACCTTTTAGACAAAGTATGTTAAATGTAACTGTGCTGTTTTACATTTTTGTCTAATAAAATATTCAATCAATCAATCAATCAATCAACCAACCAATCAATCAAACATTGGCTTCCATAGTTTGCAGGATAGATCCGTTTTGAACAAAATGCCTCAAATCATGAATGCAGCGTGCAATTTCCGGGAAATTTTGCACGCACATTCCCTCTAGGTCGAGGAAGAAATTCCACCCTTTTCACATTGGCCTGTTATAGCGCCACCAGCAGGTCTAATTTAGCAAAACACATTTTTGGAACAAATTGTCTGAAATCATGAATGCAGTGTCAGATTGCCGTGAAAGGCCTAAGAAGAAACAAGGGAACCAGGAGACCTGGTACTGCCAGACCCCTAGTGGTTGAAAGATCAGAGCACTACGTCACGCTAAGCTTGGCCAATCAAAAAGAGGACAGAAGACAGACCTCTTTTATGCCCATGTATGGACGAAAACGTTTGGAGAGGGGGACCGACAAAGCCTCATGTAGGCCCGACCCCCTGGGTCTGGCAATGACACCCTTTTCACAATGGCCTATTATAGCGCCACCAGGAGGCCACAATAACCTACCTGACCTGGCAAAGACCTGTGCTCCGAGGAGCACTTTTTCTAGTTCAATGATTGGTCGATTGGATCGACCAATCATTTGTTATTTGAGCAAGAGCTCGTTTGCACATAGTTCTGTGCAGTCGACACATTTCCCTCCAAAACTATCAGTCGACACATTTCCCTCCAAAACTAACCTGAAATACTTCCTGTCCTCAAAATACAAGTGAACATAGTTTAACTCTTTAAACACCTTGACTCCCCCCCCCACCCCTCCTTTCTCTGTAAATATACCTTATGATTCCTCAGAGACATATTGTCTCCGCCAGAGGTGGAGAGTATGTTTTCGTTCTTGTCCTTCCGTGTGTGTCCCCGTCTCAGCCAAGCTAACATTGGTCAAGCTTCGCGTGACACGTGACAATATTGTTGTCACCAATGCTCTGATTGGCTAGCGAGACGCATGATGACATAGAAACCTATAAATAGGTGTGTCACTTCAAAAAATCATTAATATTTTTTGAAGTGAGCTTCCATCAGCCAAGCTAACATTGGTCAAGTGACACGTGACAATATGTAATATAAATAGGTAAGACAGGATTAATCAGGAACAGTACTGGCGGAGACCTGTGCTCCGAGGAGCACATTTTCTAGTTACTATGTTTTCTATTGTATTCTCTGTAAATATACCTTATGATTCTACAGAGATGTATTACTATATGTTTTCTATTGTATTCTCTGTAAATATACCTTATGATTCTACAAAGATTTATTGTCTCCGCCAGGCCGAAAGGCATGGCGAGAGAGTATGTTTTGCCCCCTGTCCGTCCGTGTGTGTGTGTGTGTGTGTGTGTGTGTGTGTGTGTGTGTGTGTGTGTGTGTCCGTCCGTCCGTCCGTCCGTCCGTCCGTGTGTCCGTGTGTCCGTCATTCTGTCATTTTGTGTACAGCTAATCTCCGGCACCGTTGGCTTGATCGCAACAAAACTGTGCACACACACTCCCTGGATGACAGAGCAGAACCTCAAATTACCTTTTATAGCACCACCAGGAGGCCGCTTTTTGCAAAACACACTTCTTGACAGTACTCCTACAGATTTTATCCAAACATCACGCAAATCAGTACACAGTATCTCTATAGTCATGTGATCAACACGGATCTGTCCAATTTTCCATATTTCATCCTGATTGGCTAAGGTTGGCTTCCAAAGTTTGCAGGATTGCTTCGTTTTCAACAAAATGCCTCAAATCATGAACGCAGCTTGCGATTTCCGTGAGATTTCACACGCACATTCCCACTAGGCCGAGGAAGAAATGCCACTTGAAAATGTTCAAATCAGCCTCATGGTGGCGCTATAAATGGACGATTTATGTTTTTAACTATAACTGCACCGATCTGTGTAAAACTTTGCACGCACACTCCCTAGAGGCCAAGGAAAAACAACCGACCTGCATTTTTCACATTTGCCTTTCATAGCGCCACCAGGAGGCCGACGTATGTAAAACACATTCTTTGATATTAAGCCTTCAGAATTTATCCAAATTTCACGCACATCGGTACACTTGATCTCTATAGTCATGTGATCACGATGATGTGATCACGATGGATCTTTTAAAATTTTCATATTCCATCCTGATTGGCTAACATTGACATCTAAAGTTTGCAGGAGTGGCCCGTTTTGAACAAAATGCCACAAATCATGAATGCAGCGTCCGATTGCGACACTTTGCACGCACATTCGCACTACATTGAAGAACAAATGCCACCCTTTTAACATTGCCCTATTATAGCGCCACCATGAGGCCAATTTTGCAACACTTTTCTTTTTTATATTACTCCTACAAATTCAAACATCATGCAAATCGGTACACATATAGTCAAGTGATCAAGATGGTTCCATCCAATTTTTCATATTCCATCCTGATTGGCTAATTCCGAACATTGCTGCCCCACAATAACCTACCTGACCTGGCGGAGACCTGTGCTCCGAGGAGCACTTTTTCTAGTTACTATATGTTTTTTATTGTATTCTCTGTAAATATACCTTATGATTCTACAGAGATTTAATGTCTCCGCCAGGCCGAAAGGCATGGCGAGAGAGTATGTTTTACCCCCCGTCCGTCCGTGTGTGTGTGTGTGTGTGTCCGTCCGTCCGTCTGTGAACAGCTAATCTCCGACACCGTTGGCCCGCTCGCTCCGAAACTGTGCACACACACTCCCTGGATGCCAATTCAGAACCTCTGCCCAATTTTTTTCACATAGCCCTGTTATAGCGCCACCAGGAGGCCGATTTGTGCAAAACCCATTTACTCCTACAGATTTTATCCAAACGTCATGCAAATCGGTACACATTATCTCTATATCATGTGATCATCACAGATCTGTCCGATTTTCCATATTCCATCCTCATTGGCTAAGGTTTGTAAGTTTGCAGGATTGGTCAGTTTTGAACAAAATGCCTCAAATCATGAACGTAGCTTGCGATTTCCGTGAAATTTCACACGCACATTCCCACTAGGCCGAGGAAAAAATTGCACCCTTTTCACATTGGCCTGTTATAGCGCCACCAGCAGGTCTAATTTAGCAAAACACATTTTTGGAACAAAAGCCTCAAATCATGAATGCAGTGTCTGATTGACGTGAAAAGCCTAAGAAGAAATGACACCCTTTTCACATTGGCCTATTATAGCGCCACCAGGAGGCCACAATAACGTACCTGACCTGGCGGAGACCTGTGCTCCGAGGAGCACTTTTTCTAGTTACTATATGTTTTCTATTGTATTCTCTGTAAATATACCTTATGATTCTACAGAGATTTGTTACTATATGTTTTTATAGAGTTGGACACCTACGTGCCACTGCCGATGTGACAGATATGCCCATATATGGAGATCTGTATGTCTGTCAGTCCTTGACCCTTATATGGCCAAACATGGAGATCCATGATGTCATGAGTATATGCCAAATTGCCCATTTTTAAAAATATTTCTTTGGAACATTAAAACAAGGGAACCAGGAGACCTGGTACTGCCAGACCCCTAGTGGTTCTGAATTGCCGGATTTCGCATGACGTGTGTGCAGAGGAAAAGAGGGACAGGACAGGAAAAGAGGGACAGACCGACCGACCGACCGACAAAGCCTCATGTAGGCTGACCCCTTGGGTCTGGCAAAAATTTAATAAAATCTGACTCAGTTCCACAGATAAATATTGTGAAAATAGCAGATCTACAAGCTCACAACACCTCACGAGGTTACTTGTGATGTAGTAATGGTCTGTCTGTCTGTCTGTCTGTCTGTCTGTCTGTCTGTCTGTCTGTCTGTCTGTCTGTCTGTCTGTCTGTCTGTCTGTCTGTCTGTCTGTCTGTCTGCCTGTCTGTCTGTCTGTCTGTCTGTCTGTCTGTCTGTCTGTCTGTCTGTCTATCTGCCTGCCTGTCTCGCATGGCACTAAATCCCATACAGGATGACTACATTACCCAGGGTTCATAGCTGCTACATCTTTAAATCCCTAAATAGGCTTATCTGACCAGGGATCAGAGAGAGCGACAGCTCAGAGAGAGCGACAGGACCACACACAGACAGACAGACAGACAGGATGCCTCTTAAACGAGAAGGTAAGAAATATGTTTTTTCTAACGCATCTTTGTGCGTGTGTGTGTGTGTGTGTGTGTGTGTGTATGTGTGTGTGTGTGTGTGCTTAAATATACAAGTATAGCAGAATGTGAGAATTAAATATTGTGAAAAAATAAAGATAAATGGTTGTTTTAAGGTTAAAGTTAGACGTACACTTACATATCTGGAGGTTAGATTCAGGGTTTAGGGTTAGGTTGTCACGCAGCATAAATATCAGATCTACAAGCTCACAATGTGTCACAGTGCGTTACCAAATATGTGTAACTACTACTAATAAGTACATATGATCCATTGGAACACAAGTTATTATATCAATAATAAATAATAACTACATTGATCCATTGGTTATTAATAATAACACAGGTTATTATATAAATAATAAATAATAACTACATTGATCCATTGGTTATTAATAATAACACAGGTTATTATATCAATAATAAATGATAACTACATTGATCCATTGGTTATTAATAATAACACAGGTTATTATATCAATAATAAATAATAACTACATTGATCCATTGGTTATTAATAATAACACAGGTTATTATATCAATAATAAATAATAACTACATTGATCCATTGGTTATTAATAATAACACAGGTTATTATATAAATAATAAATAATAACTACATTGATCCATTGGTTATTAATAATAACACAGGTTATTATATCAATAATAAATGATAACTACATTGATCCATTGGTTATTAATAATAACACAGGTTATTATATCAATAATAAATAATAACTACATTGATCCATTGGTTATTAATAATAACACAGGTTATTCTTTTACATTTCCTGAAAAGTGAAAGTGTTGGATACAAGGTTTCTGCCTGACAGACAGACAGACAGACAGACAGACAGACAGACAGACAGACAGACAGACAGCGCCTCCATTCAGGGTAAAGGCAGAACGGTGTACTGCAGGCTAGGCCATAACAACTGTAGTTTAGCTTCTGTTGTTGATTAGAATCAAATATGTTTCCTCATGCACTGATGTTCTGCACCTTTAATCTTCATGTCATTAAATATACAATAAGTATAAACATAAAACAAAGGTATGCTATGCTACGCTATGCTCTGCTATGCATACAGGTCATTTATGTAGATTAATCTTCATGTCATTAAATATACAATTAGTATAAACAAAACACAGGTATGCTATGCTATGCTATGCATACAGGTCATGTATGTAGATTAATCTTCATGTCATTAAATATACAATAAGTATAAACAAAACATAGGTATGCTATGCTATGCTATGCATACAGGTCATTTAGGTAGATTCAAATACAATGACTGGAATCAACATAGAAACAACCTAAATGGCGTGAAGTAACTGAAGGCACATCAAACAATGACGCATTTCTTTGAGACACACATACGGGTAATCCGTTATTCCTTCACCGGGTGAAACAACACAGCTTTCACCAGGAATGACATTACGGAACGCACATATTGTTACATATTATGGGTTTATTTTGTCATAGCGTAACACATGGTGAAGTATTGTAGTGCAGGGCATTGCAACAACCACCTTGTGAGAATAACACATTAAAGTTACAGAAAGTAATGATGATGAAAAACATAACTAAACATGAAGCACAACTTACAGCTGGTCACTGACGCACAAAGGACCACAGAGGAATGAAATGATGAACACAGGACCACAGAGAAATGAAATGATGAACACAGGACCACAGAGAAATGAAATGAAATGATGAACACAGGACCACAGAGGAATGAAATGATGAACACAGGACCACAGAGGAATGAAATGAAATGATGAACACAGGACCACAGAGGAATGAAATGAAATGATGAACACAGGACCACAGAGGAATGAAATGATGAACACAGGACCACAGAGAAATGAAATGAAATGATGAACACAGGACCACAGAGGAATGAAATGAAATGATGAACAAAGGACCACAGAGGAATGAAATGATGAACACAGGACCACAGAGAAATGAAATGATGAACACAGGACCACAGAGGAATGAAATGAAATGATGAACACAGGACCACAGAGGAATGAAATGATGAACACAGGACCACAGAGAAATGAAATGATGAACACAGGACCACAGAGGAATGAAATGATGAACACAGGACCACAGAGGAATGAAATGATGAACACAGAACCACAGAGAAATGAAATGATGAACACAGGACCACAGAGAAATGAAATGATGAACACAGGACCACAGAGGAATGAAATGAAATGATGAACACAGGACCACAGAGGAATGAAATGAAATGATGAACACAGGACCACAGAGGAATGAAATGATGAACACAGGACCACAGAGGAATGAAATGATGAACACAGGACCACAGAGGAATGAAATGAAATGATGAACACAGGACCACAGAGGAATGAAATGATGAACACAGGACCACAGAGGAATGAAATGATGAACACAGGACCACAGAGAAATGAAATGAAATGATGAACACAGGACCACAGAGGAATGAAATGAAATGATGAACACAGGACCACAGAGGAATGAAATGATGAACACAGGACCACAGAGGAATGAAATGATGAACACAGGACCACAGAGGAATGAAATGAAATGATGAACACAGGACCACAGAGGAATGAAATGATGAACACAGGACCACAGAGAAATGAAATGATGAACACAGGACCACAGAGGAATGAAATGAAATGATGAACACAGGACCACAGAGGAATGAAATGAAATGATGAACACAGGACCACAGAGGAATGAAATGAAATGATGAACACAGGACCACAGAGAAATGAAATGATGAACACAGGACCACAGAGGAATGAAATGAAATGATGAACACAGGACCACAGAGGAATGAAATGATGAACACAGGACCACAGATAAATGAAATGATGAACACAGGACCAAAGAGGAATGAAATGAAATGATGAACACAGGACCACAGAGGAATGAAATGATGAACACAGGACCACAGAGAAATGAAATGAAATGATGAACACAGGACCACAGAGGAATGAAATGAAATGATGAACACAGGACCACAGAGGAATGAAATGATGAACACAGGACCACAGAGAAATGAAATGATGAACACAGGACCACAG
>NC_137620.1:51481100-51488600 GCF_963280865.1 Gymnoscopelus braueri | reverse complement strand
CAGGTGATAAGAAGCTACATCCTATCGGGGAGCCTCCCCCCTGTCAGGTGATAAGAAGCTACGTCCTACCGGGGAGCCTCCCCCCTGTCAGGTGATAAGAAGCTACATCCTACCGGGGAGCCTCCCCCCTGTCAGGTGATAAGAAGCTACGTCCTACCGGGGAGCCTCCCCCCTGTCAGGTGATAAGAAGCTACATCCTACCGGGCAAACTCCTCCCTGTCAGGTGATAAGAAGCTACATCCTACCGGGCAAACTCCCCCCTGTCAGGTGATAAGAAGCTACATCCTACCGGGGAGCCTCCCCCCTGTCAGGTGATAAGAAGCTACGTCCTACCGGGGAGCCTCCCCCCTGTCAGGTGATAAGAAGCTACATCCTACCGGGGAGCCTCCCCCCTGTCAGGTGATAAGAAGCTACGTCCTACCGGGGAGCCTCCCCCCTGTCAGGTGATAAGAAGCTACATCCTACCGGGGAGCCTCCCCCTGTCAGGTGATAAGAAGCTACATCCTACCGGGGAGCCTCCCCCCTGTCAGGTGATAAGAAGCTACGTCCTACCGGGGAAACTCCCCCCTGTCAGGTGATAAGAAGCTACGTCCTACCATGGAAACTCCCCCCTGTCAGGTGATAAGAAGCTACGTCCTACCGGGGAAACTCCCCCCTGTCAGGTGATAAGAAGCTACGTCCTACCGGGGAAACTCCCCCCTGTCAGGTGATAAGAAGCTACGTCCTACCATGGAAACTCCCCCCTGTCAGGTGATAAGAAGCTACGTCCTACCGGGGAAACTCCCCCCTGTCAGGTGATAAGAAGCTACATCCTACCATGGAAACTCCCCCCTGTCAGGTGATAAGAAGCGGTCTACTCACTCCTCATGCATTGAAGGAGGCATGAGCTCAGTTCTGGGCTCTCCCCAGGCTGGCAGAGGGAGTTCTATAAGAGACAGCGTTGGACCCACAACCCTAACCCTAACCCACATAATAACCTGTTCTATAAGAGACAGCATTGGACCTACAACCCTAACCCTAACCCTAACCCTAACCCACATAATAACCTGTTCTATAAGAGACAGCGTTGGACCCACAACCCTAACCCTAACCCACATAATAACCTGTTCTATAAGAGACAGCGTTGGACCCACAACCCTAACCCTAACCTACATAATAACCTGTTCTATAAGAGACAGTGTTGGACCCACAACCCTAACCCTAACCCACATAATAACCTGTTCTATAAGAGACAGTGTTGGACCCACAACCCTAACCCTAACCCACATAATAACCTGTTCTACAAGAGACAGTGTTGGACCTACAACCCTAACCCTAACCTACATAATAACCTGTTCTATAAGAGACAGCGTTGGACCCACAACCCTAACCCTAACCCACATAATAACCTGTTCTATAAGAGACAGTGTTGGACCCACAACCCTAACCCTAGCTTTTTGTCTGTGGGCGTGAGCTGGGCGGGAGTATTAATCGTTGACTGACAACCCCTTCAGCCAATCAGCAGTTCGTTCCACCACCACCACAGAGGGTAGGAGCAAGGGGACATTTGAAAGGGCCATGCCCAAAATAGGTTGCTTTATACGGATACATGCGTGTCACTGCCCGCCCCTGCCGGTTCTCTGAATTTTTATTTTTAAATATGCTCTGTCATGATTAGTTGACCACGTATATGAAGTTAAACAACCAAATACTATCTGAAGAATATCTTCCGTATATATCCCGTGCCACAAAAAAATAAGCGTTTTGAAATTTTAATGGACGTTCGTTTTCGTTCAGCTCCACTTGGCTTCACTTGGCTTCCACCTGATTGGCCAACATGCGCTGTCAATCACATACCAATGAGCGAGGACGCTGATAGGCTAGTTCATGTTGTGAACTCCGCAGAAACGCCCAGAAAGGCTCTCAGGCTGAAATCAGGGGTTGGTTTACCAGGCTAGCATTAACCCTTTACCCCCAGGTTACCTTCGCCCCACCCCACCCACTTTACCTTCACGTTTATCTCTGTTACTCATTCCACCATCCTTACACGTTCTACCTGCTTATAAAGACCATCCTTACACGTTCTACCTGCTTATAAAGACCATCCTTACACGTTCTACCTGCTTATAAAGACCATCCTTACACGTTCTACCTGCTTATAAAGACCATCCTTACACGTTCTACCTGCTTATAAAGGTGATTCATCAACCATAAAAATGATAGGAAACACATATATTATTCAAGGGGGAAAATAATTGATGATTGAAACAAGTTAAGTTTCCAAACTTTTTGTGAGGTTTATCAACAACCTGTATTTATTATATATATATGAATGTATTATATATTTATATGTAATGTAATGTAATGTAATGTAATGTAATGTAATGTATATATATATATATATGTATATATGTATATATATATATATATATATATATATATATACATGTACATCAAAGAGCAAACTATTTATCGGTGTCGCACTGTGACACGTTGTCAGCTTGTAGATCTGCTATTTTGGGTGCAGGCCAAAATGAGAAGGAAGAATTATCATTTTTCAACCATAAAACAAGCATTTCTCTGGTGAGGAAAAGGACAAACACGCGCGCACACACACACACACACACACACACACACACACACACACACACACACACACACACACACACACACACACACACACACACACACACACACACACACACACACACACACACTTAACTTTATGAATGGGAGCTTAGCCCCTCCTACTCCTGTGTGTGATGATGTCAGTTGCTAGGCAACAGGGCCCCCCGGGGTCACGTATAGTTACCCTGACAACACACACAGCAGGAATGTGAGGAGAGACTCGTGTTCATTTGTAATCTGTCATAAATCTGTGTGTGTGAGTGTGTGTTTGTGTGTGTGTGTGTGTGTGTGTGTGTGTGTGTGTGTGTGTGTGTGTGTGTGTGTGTGTGTGTGTGTGTGTGTGTGTGTGTGTGTGTGTGTGTGTGTGTGTGGTTTGATTGATTGAACATTTAACACCTGTGTGTCTAACTGGTCAAGCTGACAGATGTAGATTTGTAAGTGTATTATCTTTGTTTTTGTTGCCAGACCCAAGGGGTTGGCCTACATGAGGCTTTGTCGGTCGGTCTGTCCCTCTTTTCCTCTGCACACACGTCATGCGAAGTCCGTTCATTCAGATTTCAACCACCAGGGGTCTGGCAGTACAGGTCTCCTGGTTCCCTTGTTAATGTATATTAGGGATGCACCGATGTGACATTTTGGCCGATATCGATATCCGATATGATATATTGCTGTTATGGCCGATAACCGATATAACCAATGTCGATATGATCGATTAAAAAAACAGTTTTATCCAGTCTGAAAAACATGTGTAAACACTGAATTTGAAAAAGCAATCCTGTTTATTCCAAATTATTTTATGTCCAAATGATTTGAGCTGTATTTGCCCAGCTTCACAAACTGTTGACGTCTGTCCAAATAACTTTAAGTTTTGAATACGTTTCAATTTTAGTTTTAATCCAGTCTACTGCAATGCCTAATACCAATTTTCTCCAGTTTGTTTATTAATATGTTGTGATAGATAGTGTCAAAACTCAAAAGCTTTTTTGAGGTAAATTAATATTCCAATTGCATCTGTGATTCTTTCAATGGATTCCATCAATGCCTGATGTTGATCTGTTAGTTCTAAACCATATGGACTCACTGAGAGGAGGCTACATACATTTTTTCCAAAAAATAATCTAGTCTGCTATTGAAAAGTTTCTCCAGTAGGCCTATCTTTGAAAATTGTGACCAATTGGTTCCATTTGGACTCTGAATTACAGACCCATAAGGGTCCATTTGGTTCCATTTGTACACTCTGAGTTACAGACCCATAAGGGTCCATTTGGTTCCTAAACTACCCATCACCCACCACTTTTAGAACCACTGTCTACACTGTGTGTGTGTGTGTGTGTGTGTGTGTGTGTGTGTGTGTGTGTGTGTGTGTGTGTGTGTGTGTGTGTGTGTGTGTTGTGTGTGTGTGCGCGTACGCTTAAAAGCATACATTTGTTTGTTGTTACTTGTTAGCACTTAGCACTCATTAGCATGCTCTTTAGCAACAAGTATTGCCAACAGCGCCCAACTACTGCTATATTTGTCCACCAACACGGTCGTTGGAGGCTCTGCTTTTGCCCAATGACCACTTTAATAAGCTTCGCTGGGCTTACACACCTGATGCAAATGAATTAACGAGTGGAGCAACACGCGAGCACTGAGCAGCGCTCACAACGAGACACACTCAGTCTCTCTGTCTGAGTGAATGAGAGGCAGCGTGCGCATCGGTACACCATGTGAAACCCGACACCTATACCCCGCGCACACACACACACACACACACACACACACACATACACACACACACACACACACACATGACACACTACTCTTGAGTCCTGCAGCTGCAGCAGCGAGACACAGAGGCAATCATCGGCTGTTCACATCGGCGCAATTTTGATATCGGGACCGATACCGATTAATTAAAAAACGACTATATCGGCCCGATATATATCGGTTGGCCGATATATCGCGTCATCCCTAATGTATATTATATTATATATTATTGTCTCCGCCGAGGCGGAGAGTATGTTTTCGCTTCGTCCCGCTGTGTGTTCACCTCCCTCCTAGCCAAGCTAACATTGGTCAAGCTCCACGTGACACGTGTCTAATATGTTGACACCAATGCCTTTGATTGGCTAGAGGGAAGCATGACGAAATAAAATCCTAATAAATAGGTGTGTCACTTCAAAAAGCTATTTTTGAAGTGAGGTAAGACAGGATCAATCAGTCTTGATTTGGAACAGTACCTTCCAGTACAAATCACCCGTCCGTGCGTGTGTGTCCCTCTGAGAACACCTAACATTGTGTCAGTTTCACTGTGACATCACAATATGTAATATAAATATATAAATAGCTTAGACAGGAGAGGCTGAGATCACACAATGCAACTAACTCCCATTACGCACTCCCATTTTTAGACATTGTTTTGACAATAAATATTTCTTTAACATTCACCTTTTAACAAAGAACTTTTTTTTGTTTAACTAAAAGATATATCCTTTACCCTACTGTATCTCATTAGATACAGTAGATACATGTTCTATTTTTAATTAAGAATTAGAACATTCCTAGAGAACTATGGTTAAAGATAGGGTAAGTGATTTCATTTGATTAAAATAGCACAGGTCTGCTGGCGGAGACTTGTGCTCCGAGGAGCACATTTTTCTAGTTAATGATCTTTTCTCATGAAGCTCTCAGGGTCAGGGTTAGTTAAGGTAGGGTTGAAGGGTTATATAGGGTCATATAGGGTCATTTAGGGTCATATAGGGTCATATAAGATCATATAGGGTCTTATAGGGTCATATAGGATCATATAGGATCATATAAGGTCATATAGGGTCTTTTAGGGTCATATAGGTCATATAGGGTCATATAAGGTCATATGGGGTCATATAGGGTCATATAGGATCATATAGGGTCATATAGGATCATATAAGGTCATATAGGGTCATATAGGGGTCATTTAGGGTCATATAGGGTCATATAGGGTCATATAGGGTCATATAGGATCATATAGGGTCATATAGGGTCATTTAGGGTCATTTAGGGTCATATAGGGTCATATAGGGTCATAAAGGGTCATATGGGGTCATATAGGGTCATATAGGATCATATAAGGATAATTCCTTGAACAGGTCCGTTCATGAAGTCCTTACGGTCTTGTTTCCAATGAGGGCCTGTGAGCAATTAGAGGTTAAGAGTCTTGCTCAGGGACTAATTTCATTTCATCGACACATTTGCTGGCCTGGCCTGGAATCGTACCTGGGGCAACCAGGGCCTCTGGCTCCCTAGGCGGGCTCATTAACCACTCAGCTATGGCCGCCCCTTATATAGGGTCATATAGGGTCATATAGGGTCATATAGGCTATTTTAATGTAGCTTAGTTTTGGACTGACGAGTGTCAGTTGTTTGTTTGTATGTATATTGTCATGTTGTTTTATGTTGTGAAGTTTTATGTGGACCCCAGGAAGACTAGCGACCGCGGCAGCGGAAGCTAATGGGGATCCGAATAAAGAATAAAGAATAAAGAATAAGGGTCATATGGGGTCATATGGGGTCATATGGGGTCATATAGGGTCATATAGGGTCATATATACATCCTCTGTCTCACTTCTGTCTCATCCTCTGTCTCACCCTCTGTCTCCACCCTCTGTCTCACCCTCTGTCTCATCCTCTGTCTCACCCTCTCTCTCACCATGTCTCACCCTCTGTCTCACCCTCTGTCTCATCTCTGTCTCACCCTCTGTCTCACCCTCTGTCTAACCCTCTTTCTCACCCTCTGTCTCATCCTCTGTCTCACCCTCTGTCTCACCCTCTGTCTAACCCTCTGTCTCACCCTCTGTCTCATCCTCTGTCTCACCCTCTGTCTCACCTCTGTCTCACCCTCTGTCTCATCCTCTGTCTCACCCTCTGTCTCACTTCTGTCTCACCTCTGTCTCACCCCTCTGTCTCACTCTCTGTCTCACCCTCTGTCTCACCCTCTGTCTCACTCTCTGTCTCACTCTCTGTCTCACCCTCTGTCTCACTCTCTGTCTCACCCTCTGTCTCACCCTCTGTCTCACCCTCTGTCTCACTCTCTGTCTCACCCTCTGTAATTGATAGAAAATAAGTAATTTGTTGGGTGAACTACGCCTTTAACTCTATATAATACAGTGTGTAGTGGTAGTGAGCAAATGTAGAACTGATGATCATACTGTATGTCTCTCTCTCTCTCACTCTCACTCTCACTCTCTCTCTCTCTCATCTCTCTCTCTCTGTCTCTGTCTCTGTCTCTGTCTCTGTCTCTGTCTCTCTCTCACTCTCACTCTCACTCTCACTCTCTCTCTTCTCTCTCCTCTCCTCTTCTCCTCCTCTCTCTCTCTCTCTCTCTTCTCTCTCTCTCTCTCCTCCTCTCTCTCTCTCTCTCTCTCTCTCTCTCTCTCTCTCTCTCTCTCTATGTCTCTCCTCTCTCTCTCTCTCTCTCTATGTCTCTCTCTCTCTCTCTCTCTCTATGTCTCTCTCTCTCTCTCTCTCTCTCTCTCTCTCTATGTCTCTCTCTCTCTCTATGTCTCTTTCTCTCTCTCTCACTCTCACTCTCTCTCTCTCTCTCTCTCTCTCTCTCTGTCTCTCTCTCTCTCTCTGTCTCTCTCCTCTCTCTCTCTCTCTCTCTCTCTTCTCTCTCCTCTCTCTCTCTCTCTCTCTCTCTATGTCTCTCTATGTCTCTCTCTCTCTCTCTCTCTCTCTCTCTCTCTCTCTCTCTCTCTCTCTCTCTCTCTCTCTCTCTCTCTCTCTCCTCTCTCTCTCTCTATGTCTCTCTCTCTCTGTAGAAGTATCGGTACCAAGATGATGAGACTCCTCCCCTCGACCTCAGCCCAGGTCACATGACCCACGCACGCAGTGGAGAGCTGACGCAGACACACACACTCCCTGCCGCACTCA
>NC_137620.1:51460458-51467958 GCF_963280865.1 Gymnoscopelus braueri | reverse complement strand
AGCCTACTAGATTATAGCTGGCAGTTGTCACACTATTGTAGCTCTGTTCGGGATTATTGCACAAAGGTGGATGATGAAAAAGTTGCACTTTGCGAACGGGGACAATAGCCTACTTGGACATAACTGCGTCATTTCAGAGGAAACTAAATGGAGCTACTTCAGAGATGTTAACACACCCCTGGAATCCATTAGAATGGTGGAAATGGAACGTAAACGATAACAGCCAACGTGAGTACATATCTTTCCTGAAACCGGCCGATGTATAGCCATATGCATTGCTACTGTATGTGACTGTGTACCACCGCCCGGCCGGGTCGGTCGGGGGAGGTCCGTGTTGTGGAGCGTTGTCGAGACATCACAGCAGTGTGCACTAGATGTAGACTATACCCAAACACGTTGACATGCCAATCTTCCTTAATAAAACATATGTAGACTAACTAGCAGCAGTCGACTCGGACTCGTGGCTGCAAGACTCGAGACTTGACTCGGACACGAGGCCAAAGACTCGACTCGGACTCGAGCTCAGAGACTCGTGGACATCTCTGACACACACACACACACACACACACACACACACACACACACACACACACACACACACACACACACATACACACTATTTTATGTTAATTCAAGTTGAATATATGAATCTGGAGCTTGGGACAGGCAGAAATATAAAGCAGCACTACGTACCATTTTAACAACTATATATTACATGTTATAACTATATATTACATTAAATATTATAACTATATATTATATTATACATTATGTCCCACAACATGATAAAGTTCCATTTTGAATAAATAACAAACCTTCTATAAATGTGTAAACTCAGTGGGTGGTCAGTTCGTTCCCATCCACTTAAAAAAAGTCCCTTGAAACAATTAAACAAACAAACGTAACTCACCTTCTATGGTGTCTAAACATGAGCCACGTGTATAAAACTCATGAACGTGCACGGTGCAGTGCACGGCGCCGTGCACGAGCACACAGGCACGGCCATGTTCCTGCAGAGCCACGCCTCCTCGGTCCATTCAGACAGAAGACTCAAACATAGAGTCAAAGTCAGCAGCTCGACTGAGCAGTGCATCTTGGGTAATGAAGTCAAAGACATTGGCTGCCATGTTGTCTGTGTCTTGTCTTGTGTCCAAAGTGGCCGCTGATAACCAAAACTATATAACATTTTATTTATATATGCATTTTTCTACTAATAACATAATAACTAATAACATTTTATTTATATATGCATTTTTCTACTAATAACATAATAACTAATACAATTTTATTCATATATGCATTTTTCTTTAACTATACATCAAGCATAATTATTGGTGAAAGTTAAATCTAATTTAGCATTATTGAAAAAAAAGTCAATACAGATTATATTCCTTATTTTCTATTACTGTTAAGAATCCAGTTTAAAAGCTTATGTTGCTGTGTGTGTGTGTGTGTGTGTGTGTGTGTGTGTGTGTGTGTGTGTGTGTGTGTGTGTGTATGTGTGTGTGTGTGTGTGTGTGTGTGTGTGTGTGTGTGTGTGTGTGTGTGTGTGTGTGTGTGTGGTGTGTGTGGTGTGTGTGTGTGTGTGTGTGTGTGTGTGTGTGTAGGGACCTGAACAAACGTCTGTCAGAAGACCAGGCCAGGAAAGCGTTGGACAGAGCCATCAAACTGGAACAAGACTTTCTAGAGTGTTTCACAGGTAAACTATGGTTTTACACATACTGTACTGTTTATAATGTACTTTATACACTGTTTATACTGTACTATATGTACTGTTTATACTGTACTTTATACACTGTTTATAATGTACTATATGTACTGTTTATACTGTACTTTATACACTGTTTATACTGTACTTTATACACTGTTTATACTGTACTTTATACACTGTTTATACTGTACTTTATACACTGTTTATACTGTACTTTATTTTATTTACGGTGTACTGTTTATGCTTTAATACACATATAAGTAAGTAGATGGGAGTGGTTTATAGTAGATGGGAGTGGTTTATAGTAGATGGGAGTGGTTTATTGTAGATGGGAGTGGTTTATTGTAGATGGGAGTGGTTTATTGTAGATGGGAGTGGTTTATAGTAGATGGGAGTGGTTTATTGTAGATGGGAGTGGTTTATTGTCAGAACAAGCAGACAATCAAATGTCCAGGAACGCAACCTTTGACTGACCAATAAGATAAGAGTCTGGGTTGTAGTCTAATGACCATTTAATGACCAATAAGATAAGAGTCTGGGTTGTAGTCTAATGACCATTTAATGACCAATAAGATACGAGTCTGGGTAATAGTCTAATGACCATTTAATGACCAATAAGATAGGAGTCTGGGTATAGTCTAATGACCATTTAAAGACCAATAAGATAAGAGTCTGGGTTATAGTCCAATGACCATTTAATGACCAATAAGATAAGAGTCTGGGTAATAGTCTAATGACCATTTAATGACCAATAAGATACGAGTCTGGGTTATAGTCTAATGACCATTTAATGACCAATAAGATACGAGTCTGGGTTATAGTCTAATGACCATTTAATGACCAATAAGATAAGAGTCTGGGTTATAGTCTAATGATCATTTAATGACCAATAAGATAAGAGTCTGGGTTATAGTCTAATGACCATTTAATGACCAATAAGATAAGAGTCTGGGTTATAGTCTAATGACCATTTAATTACCAATAAGAGAAGAGTCTGGGTTATAGTCTAATGACCATTTAATGACCAATAAGATAATAGTCCGGGTTATAGTCTAATGACCATTTAATCCCCTGATGTGAAATATAACGTTTAAAACAAAAGTCATCCATCTTCAACCGCTTGTCCGGAGTCGGGTCACCGGGGCAACAGGTTCACTTCCCTTTCCCCCCACCCCGACCCCACTCTGGTTAACTCATTGAGTGCCATAATTATTAATATCTATTTCTGGCCATTACAATTTTTATTAAAATTTAAAATTTAGTAAAATAAAAGTGCTTAGGAAGCGAGATACAGCCTTTTTAAGTTATAAGTTAAACAAGGAGTGGATGGAGCTGCAAATCTTCAGATAATGATATCTTCAAAAACACGTGAAACACGTTAATGGCACGTTGCACCATAGCGCTAAAACACGTGAAACACGTTAATGGCACGTTGCACCATAGCTCTAAAACACGTGAAACACGTTAATGGTACGTTGCACCATAGCGCTAAAACACGTGAAACACGTTAATGGCACTCAATGAGTTAAGAGGTTGAAGATGGATGGATGATGGATGGATGTAACCTGTCTGTCTGTCTGTCTGTGTTTCCATAGCGATGGTGGAAGGAGACAGTTTCGAGGAGGTTTACATGTTGGTCAAATCAGTGATAGAAGAACAGAGTGGACCGTACATCTGGATACCTGCTAGAGACAGACTCTGATTGGATGAAACATCTAGAGACAGACTCTGATTGGATGAAACATCTAGAGACAGACTGTGATTGGACAAAACCTGCCAGAGACAGGACTCTAATTGGACGAAGCATCTGTCTATCTGCCAGAGACAGACTGTGATTGGACCAACTATCCAGAGACAGACTGTGATTGGACCAAATATCCAGAGACAGACTGTGATTGGACCAAATATCCAGAGACAGACTGTGATTGGATGATGCCAATGTCTCCATGTGAAGGATGGTCAACACAGGCTCTGATTGGACGATGCCATCGTCTCCATGGTGATGGAAGAAAACATATATAGTATGGGAATCCTGTCTGTCTGACAGAGACCTGTCTCACCTCCAGTACAGATATATCTGTCTGTCTCACAGAGACCTGTCTCACCTCTTTACCTGTCTCACCTCCAGTACAGATATATATCTGTCTGTCTCACAGAGATACCTGTCTGTCTGTCTGTCTGACTGACTGACTGTCTGTCTGTCTGACAGAGACCTGTCTCACCTCTTTACCTGTCTGTGTTCTATTAGAACCTTTGGGTCGTACCAAGGTGTGTGTGGGTGGGTGTGTGTGTGGGTGGGGTTAGGGGGGGAGGGGGAGACTGTACAGAAAGAAAAGATTTTTGTTCTGATGATGGTTATTATTTAATTAATTATCTGTATTATTATTATTATTATTATTAATGATTGATGTGAGAGACTGTATAATTCACTTGTTAAAACTGATTTACTATTTATTTATTTGTGTCAATAGTGACAATACTAGATGCTAGTGTGTGCGTGTGCGGTGCGTGTGCGGTGCGTGAGCGTGCGTGAGCGTGCGTGTGCGTGCGTGAGCGTGCGTTTGCGCGTGTGTGTTGGTTTCAGTGGGTTTGTAACAAACTAAAGGGACTGCTCTACCCACAAAGCACTGCTTGCACAACCATGGACTACAAGTCCCACAATGTACTGCTTCAACTATGGACTACACATCCCACAATGCACTGCTTCACCAATGGGCTACAAGTCCCACAATGCAGTGCTTCACCAATGCACTACAAGTCCCACAATTCACTGCTTCAACCATGGACTACAAGTCCCACCCTCTACAGCAAAACAGTCATACATTACCCACAATGCATTACTTCAACCATGGACTACAACAAGTGCAAGCAGGCCTTCAACTCCCACAATGCACTGCTTCAACCATGGACTACAAGTCCCACCCTCTACAGCTAAACAGTCATACATTACCAACAATGCATTACTTCAACCATGGACTACAACAAGTGCAAGCAGGCCTTCAACTCCCACAATGCACTGCTTCAACCATGGACTAAGTCCCGCCCTCTAACAGCAGGACATTTATAAAGAAACTTTATTCAAGGCGCTACACACACACACACACACACACACACACACACACACACACACACACACACACACACACACACACACAGTTAGGGGTTCAGAGTCTTGCTCAAGGACACTTGGACTCTAACTCTGGGGTCGAGCCCGGGATCGAACCGGGAACCTTCCGCTCCGGAGACACTGCCGCCCCATGTTCTCCTTTAACCCTTAATTACGTCTATGTTCCTTCTCTATTTAACCTGAACATTATCCTCTATTTAACTCTTAACTTAAAAACCTTTATTCTCACATTTAACCCTTAATCTGTCTCTAAATTTAACTCTTTTATTTTTGTATATATTTTTTTATTTTCTACAAAATGTTCGAACCGTAAACTTAAAGAAATATGGACGAAGGGAACCGTCATGTGACCTGTTGGTCATGTGACCTATTGGTCATGTGACCTGTTGGTTTCTACACACCTGTTTCAAATCCACCATCTTGGAATCTCTGTTTCTGAAAGACAACCTGGAAACGATTGCTATTGGCTGGAAGGCCAGCTAGGGGCGGGGCTTCACTCAGCAGAGCCAATAGAAGCCCTGGAAGCATCGCCCTACTTTATCATCAATTAAAACATTAAAGGGACCATAAGTTATGAAACGCATAAAGAAGACTTTAAGCATAAAGTATTTATGACGATGTTTAAGGTAATAAAGCCAAGTGTAAAGTCTGTTCAAGTGTTATTCCTTCTGCAGCCAGCAGGAGGGGGAAATAACGACACCTGCTGGTCATCAATGAGAACTACAGGCACCAAACGCTTCCAAAACACAGAACTACGGCTGCTGCAGGGATTCAAGGGGTTAAACGCCACTTCCTGTTTGTAGAGGCTCATCATGGCCCCAATCACCATGGTAACAACAACCACCTCTACTTCCTGTCCCTAGAGGGTCATGAGGTCGCCATGGTAACGAGGAGAACGTACAAAAACAGCAACTTTTGTTGCCTAGCGAGGGCCAACCGAGCGAGACTGTGATGCCGACATGACCGCTGCGGCAAAACAACGCCCTCGTGTGGACTGAAGTGGTACTGGTCACATTATGTAGAACAGTGACACCATGTGGACAATGTGTGTAATGACATGGTACTGGTCACATTATGTAGAACAGTGACACCGTGTGGACAGTGTGTGTAATGACATGGTACTGGTCACATTATGTAGAACAGTGACACCGTGTGGACAATGTGTGTAATGACATGGTACTGGTCACATTATGTAGAAAAGTGACACCGTGTGGACAGTGTGTGTAATGACATGGTACTGGTCACATTATGTAGAACAGTGACACCATGTGGACAGTGTGTGTAATGACATGGTACTGGTCACATTATGTAGAACAGTGACACCATGTGGACAGTGTGTGTAATGACATGGTACTGGTCACATTATGTAGAACAGTGACACCATGTGGACAGTGTGTGTAATGACATGGTACTGATCACATTATGTAGAACAGTGACACCATGTGGACTGATGTGGTAAAGACACACTGTGGAGAGGCAGGATAAAAGATGATTGGATGGTTTTACATTTTTTATATGGTTTAATCGGTGCTTTACACTCTGATTGGTTTTCAACCAGAAATAACTGGTTTCAAATCACAACTAACTAGTTTAGTCACTGATTGATCTGTTGAAACCAGAGACTTATTAAGATAGGTCACTGGTTTCAACAGAACACCAACAAGTTATATAGATAAGTTACCGGTGTTATGCTGAAGTGACTTATTAAGATGGGTCACTGGTTGTTTCGCTGAAACTAGTGACTTATCTAGATAAGTTATTGGTGTTATGCTGAGTTCAGTAACCTATCTAGATAAGTTACTGGTGTTATGCTGAGTTCAGTGACCTATCTAGATAAGTTACTGGTGTTGAGTTGAAACCAGTGATCTATCTTGATAAGTTACCTGTATTATATTGAAACCAGTTACCTATCTAGACAAGTTACCTGTGTTATATTGAAATTATTGACCTATCTAGATGTGTTACCGGTGTTATATTGAAACTAGTAATCTCTAAATAAGTTACCTGTGTTGTATTGGAACCACTGACCTATCTAGATAAGTTACCAATGTTATATTGAAACTAGTGACCTATCTAGATGTGTCACCGGTGTTCAGTTATAAACCAGAAGTAACAGGTTTAGTTACCAGTTTAAAGCTCTGTAGCTGGAATCCAAACTGATCTGTCTGGATTCTAGACTCCATCCAAACCACAGTTAACTGGTTGTAACTGGTTGTAACTGGTGGTTGTAACTGGTTGTAACTGGTCTCAGACCAATATGAAGCGTTTACACTGTTTCTAAACGTCTGGTTCGGGGGCCCAGCAGGGGTCCAAATGGACCCTTACAGTTTTGTAACTCTGAGAGTGTTCAAATGGAACCTGTTTTTTTAATTTTATTATTATCTTTGGAATCTGAACACACTGTAACATTCTCAGTGTTAATGTAACTCTGAGAGTGTTCAAATGGAACCAAAAGGGTCCATTTGGTTCCATGTGTACTCTCAGAGTTACAGACCTGTAAGGGTCCATATAGACCTCCTGGTGGGCCCCGGACCAGGTATTGAGAACCGCTGGTTTTATAACAAAACCACATATCAGGACACACACACACACACACACACACACACACACACACACACACACACACACACACACACACACACACACAGCCAGGTGTTTTAAA
>NC_137620.1:51452958-51457958 GCF_963280865.1 Gymnoscopelus braueri | reverse complement strand
CAAGACAAACTCAGCAATGGCGACATCAGGAGCACATGGCAGGCGGTACACACCTTGACAGACTGCAAAACAAGAACCAGAAGCGAGGTGAACCCGCCTGCCTCCCTCCCCAACGAACTGAACACTTTCTACGGCCGGTTTGAGATCAGCTCCAACCGCGGCAGCCAAGCGGGGCCATCAGCAGCACCAGCAGAGGAGAACCCTCTAACCATCTCGGAGAGAGAAGTGCGTACAGCCTTCACACGGGTCAACATCCACAAGGCAGCCGGACCTGATGGGATCCCAGGCCGGGTCCTTAAGACATGTGCAGACCAGCTGGCGGGTGTCTTCGCTGACATCTTTAACCTCTCCCTCTCCCTGGCTGTGGTCCCTGCAGGGTTCAAAATGTCAACCATTGTGCCCATTCCCAAAAAGGCCAAAGTGACATGCCTGAACGACTGGAGACCTGTTGCTCTCACCCCGATCGTCAGCAAGTGTTTCGAGAAACTGGTGAGGGAATACATCAGCTTCACGCTACCTGCCTCGCTGGATCCGTGGCAGTATGCATACCGCAAAAACAGATCCACCGACGACGCTATTGCCATGGCTCTCCACACCGTCCTCTCGCACATGGACAACAAGCTGCTGAAGGACAAATATGTACGTATGCTGTTCGTGGACTACAGCTCAGCATTCAACACCATTGTCCCAGCAATACTTGACAAAAAGCTCAGAGACCTAGGGCTACACCCAAGCATGTGAGACTGGATACAGGACTTCTTGTCCAACCGACATCAGGTGGTGAGAATGGGCAGCATCACATCCGACCCCCTGACCCTCAACACCGGAGCACCCCAGGGATGCGTGCTGAGCCCTCTCCTCTAATCCCTGTACACGTATGACTGCATAGCCACACATGTCTCCAACACCATCATAAAGTACGCGGACGACACGACAGTGATAGGCCGAATCGTCAACAACGACGAGTCTGACTACAGAGAGGAGATCAAATCACTGGCACACTGGTGCCGGGAGAACAACCTCTCTCTTAACGTCGACAAGACCAAAGAACTGATCGTGGACTTCAGGAGGCCGCGGAGAGACCATGCGCCCATCCTCATCGACGGTGCTGCAGTGGAAAGGGTCAGCGAGTTCAAGTTCCTCGGAGTACACATCGAGGAGGACCTCAAATGGGAGACGCACTACTCACACGTGAGGAAAAAGGCTCAGCAGCGACTGTACTGGCTCCGCCGCCTGAAGAAGCTCGGAGTAGGACGTCGCATCCTCAGGCTGTACTACAACAGTTCTGTTGAAGGCATCCTAACAGGCTGTGTCACGGCCTGGTACGGGAACTGCACTGCCCGAGAAAAGATCAGCCTACAACGAGTAGTGCGATCGGCAGAGCGGATAATGGGAATCGAGCTCCCAGCGCTCCAGGAACTGTACAAAAAGCGGTGCGTGGTCAAAGCCAAGCGCATCATCAAGGACAAGCACCACCCAAGTCACAGACTGTTCAACCCCCTACAACGACCGCGACCGGGCAAGGGGCTCTACCGCAGTATCAAGAGTTCCACCACCAGGTTTTGGTGTAGTTTCAATCCAGCTGATGTCAGAATGCTGAATGGGGCATAAGCCTGGATGAGGCATGGGCCTTGTTCAGCAGCCTGACAGCAGGCGGCGCAGACTTTTCTGGCTCTTCCTGAACACACCTGTGGATTATACCAGGGACAATGACTTGGACTTTAGCCCCCCCTCGGACACACCTGTGGACTACACCAGGTACAAATGACTTTTTGTTGCACTCCCTCATGGAGCTACTTGCGGATTATACTAGGGTCAGTCCACTCTAGGTGGACACGCACTGACCTTTTGCACCTTAATCCCTTGTATAACGCACTGACTTTTTTTGTTTTGGTCTTTTTTTATTGTGCTCCTTTTCCTCTAAGCACCTTAACGTCCATTGTCTATCATGCACAGTATAAGTATAACATGCACAGTATACAATACATTGCTGCTATGCTCAGGCACCTTAGTTTAGTTTTTTTTAGTTTTTTTATTATCTCAGGTAATTTGTAAATATGTAGATAACTTGTCTGGCCTTCTGTTGCTCTCTTGTTTTGATCTCCTTCCCACCTGCCCCCCACCCTCTTCTTCTCCCCCCCCCCCCCTCTTCTTTCTATGGAAACTAACGCTGCGATGGGAACGATGTACAAAAAAGAATTTCACCCACTTTTTTACCTTGTAAACCTGTGATGTGACAATAAAACTGATTCTCTGATTCTCTATTATACCCTAACCCACACACACCCTATTATACCCTAACCCACACAGAAACCATCATGTGTGACACCACAAGCAAGTAATGTATGTATGGAGAATGTGACAAATGCCGTAAAAACACCTATCCACTCACAAGCCACTACAAAGCTTCTGAACGTGTCTCCTATACCTTCAGTGGGCCACTGAGGACAAAAGGCACAAAGATGATTCTGGAGCCACCTCAAAGATCACTTTGAAAAAAGAATGTGAATCTACACAAGAAGAGCTGGTGGAAACATTCGCCACTTTGCTCCAGAGGTTTCGGCGACATCTTTACAACATCAGGCAGCAGTATGCTTGTTCACGGGCCCTGAAGCAAAACCTTCCTGCAAGTGAACGTGTAGTCCATATTGATTTTTCAGCGACGGGCCCTGCACGCAATACAAGCAGCGTGGCAACTTTTATCTCTTTTGCATGGAAATCTTTAAGAAGGGGTTTACAAGGAGAACCTGGAATGACTTTGAAGCCAGTCATGGCAAAGGAGCCCCAGGTGGCATAGGTGGTACACTGAAGAGCCCCAGGTGGCATAGGTGGTACACTGAAGAGCCCCAGGTGGCATAGGTGGTACACTGAAGAGCCCCAGGTGGCATAGGTGGTACACTGAAGAGCCCCAGGTGGCATAGGTGGTACACTGAAGAGGGCTGATATCCCCACGGCAATGTCCCTGTACAAAGCTCTGAATGATGGAAATTCAAAGGTGAAATAGTTTTACATTCAGGAGCAAGATGTGGACGATGCGGTGAAGGAAATGCCAGCTGACCTTCCAGCGGTACCATCCACAATGAAGCTTCACCAGGTACACACTTCACTTTTCTCTATGTGGTTTATTTAGGTATAGCACTTGGACTTGACTTTGTGTATGAACTGTGGACTAAAACTTATCTTGCCTCGCCTCGCCAGGTGATTACCCATTCACCTGGGAAAATGCTCTACCGCCATGTCAGCTGCATGTGTTTTGCAACTGGGAATCTGGAGTGTGATTGCCAACTTTGCCAAAAAAAAAAAAGCTTCAGCTTTAATTCCGCAGATGACCACACAGGAGACCACACAGAAGACAGAAGACCACACAGATGACCACACAGAAGACCCCACGCACAGCACGCCAGAAGAAGAGCAGTGGAACTCTCCAGAGGTTGTGGGGAAATGGTGCCCTGCTGTATGAGGGCCGCATCTACCCAGGGATTATCCCAGAGGTGAATGAGACCCACTGCCAGGTGAAATGTATGCACAGAGTGGGCGATAAAAAACTTTTTCTGGCCGTTGAGGGACGATCTCCATTGGTATCCCTTTGAGGCTATGCTGACCATCATTCCTCCACCACAGAAAGTTAACTCACGCCACGTGGCTATTGCAAGCGTCTGGAATACTCTGGTCAGCCATGAAAAGTAAATCTGAATACTAGAAGATTGATGTTCTATGTTACATGTGTCTGTAGTGTGTCTGTGGAAGAGTGTGACAGTAGAGTGTGTATGTCAGAGAGTGGGTCTGTGAGTGGGTGTGGTTACTTCCAGGTGCTGCCTATCTGCTGAGTGCTGGATGCCAATCATCAGCCCATCCAGTGATTGGTTGGTGTTGGCTACTTAAGGACACCAAACACCTGAGGACTTTGGCAGTACTCGTGGTAGTGCTGTCCCCTGATCGTCTGCCATATTGTTTGTTCTGTTGTTATCATGTGTTAACTCTAGTTAATTATGTTCAGTAAAACCTTCATTAGGCTTGCTGGTGCAAGTAGTTCTGAAGGTACATTGATGGTTAAGATTGTTAGTTTAGATTCTTCCTTTGCTTGGTTAATAATGGTGTATGGGTGCCAGTTTTTTGCATAGATATATGTATAGGCTAGATGGCTCAAGGGGGCGTCGCAAGCGTAGCTCAACCGCGGCCATCTTGCGACGGTCATTCATAACATATGGTGCATATACTTTGAAATAACCATAGCGTGCTCAATTTTCATCCGATTTTCAAACGGTTTGGTGTGTTGTAAACACCAAAGATGTAGTTATGATACTGCATACTTATAATTATAATCATGTTTTTTTTTTTTAAATAACATTAAGTATGCAGTATCATAACTACATCTTTGGTGTTTACAACACACCAAACCGTTTGAAAATCGGATGAAAATTGAGCACGCTATGGTTATTTCAAAGTACATGCACCATAGACATAATGTTATGAATGACCGTCGCAAGATGGCCGCCATGTGGCAACGTCGTACTCCATTGGCCAGCAGCGCGGGTGAGTCATCTAGCCTTTATATATATCTATGGTTTTTTGTACCAGTAAACTTTTGGCCAGATTAATTTAGTGCAGTTAGGTTAAAGTAGAACTCACTCTGTAATCTTTATTTCTATGTTTGTTAGATTAGACAGCTTCTGAAAATCCAGATTTAGTTTAGATTGATTTTGATTATTTATTGAGTTGCCCCATATATCATGTCTTCTGTTAAGGTTTAAAATCAAGTGTTGAAAATCATGTCATAAAATAATTCATTCATTGTCAAATCATGCAATTCTAACAAGAAAAGAGAAGAAATGGTCAATAAAAATCAGACTTCACTTTCCAACCCGTATGTGACAATCCTTCATTTCCTAGACCAAAGGATTGTAACATTCTAAAACAGATGCCAAGTTTTTAGCCAAGTGTTAATGTGTATCTGTTGAGAATCTAGATGTCTGTTTTTGTTGTTCATGTTCCCTTTTGTG
>NC_137620.1:51440458-51447958 GCF_963280865.1 Gymnoscopelus braueri | reverse complement strand
TAAAACAAACATACCTGGTCTTATTCTAAATCTAGTACAGTATATGTTCATTAAAACAAACATACCTGGTCTTATTTTAAATCTAGTACAGTATATGTTCATTAAAACAAACATACCTGATCTTATTTTAAATCTAGTACAGTATATGTTCATTAAAACAAACATACCTGATCTTATTTTAAATCTAGTACAGTATATGTTCATTAAAACAAACATACCTGGTCTTATTTTAAATCTAGTACAGTATATGTTCATTAAAACAAACATACCTGGTCTTATTCTAAATCTAGTACAGTATATGTTCACAAGTAAGACGCGCGAACGTGGGAAGCGAACGCAGCCCTATTTTTTTTTTTCTTTTTTAAATTGTTATGTTGTGTATTTACGGACTTGTAATCTGTGTTATTTCACCGTGATGGGGAGAGCGTAGAGAGAAAGTCACGTGACTGCCTCCGCTTCGTATTGAAGTTAATGGGGGGGGGATATGGTTCTCCTATGCACGGGTTTCGGAGTTCCTAGTCATCTATGCACGGAATTGCCGTTTGTCCGTGCTATTTCACCGTGTTTGGGGGGCGAGCGGGTTGGTTTCATAGTAAGCTCCACTCTGAGATCTGTCAGCAGCCAATGAGAGCGTGAGTCACATGGGGGCGCGGCTGCACACAGGCTGCACACACACAGAGACACACACAACCCGAGCACGGTTTCATAGTAAGCGCCACTTGGGCGGAGGCGCCTCCTTCCGCGTTCGCAATTAAGGGTTAGGTTTAGGAACATGTTGTAGAACATGTTGTAGAACATGTCATGTTGTAGAACATGTTGTAGAACATGTTGTAGAACATGTCATGTTGTAGAACATGTTGTAGAACATGTTGTCGTTAGGGTACAGACATACCCGGTCGTATTTCTCTCGTAGTTTCTGAGCTTTCTCCTCGTAGGGTAGTTTGTCAGACTGGGTCAGCTTGCTCCACATTTCTCCCAGTTTCTTAGCACAGTCTCCTATGGACAGACCTGGATACACACACATTATACACACATTACACATTATAAAGACACACACTGTAAACACACACACATTATAAAAAGGGGTTATAATGGTGCAAAAAAAAGAAAAGGAAAAAAAACTATTACCCTCAACGGCCCCTCAAACCCTCAAACGGGCGACAATGACCAAGAATCAATAGAAAACGGGCCAAAGTGGTCGTTTAAGATGTTTTGTCCATTATCTCTGAATCTAATCTGTTCAGTTCAAAGCTTGTTGGATGTGTGACTTTGAGGACATTAAGCTCATAATGACACCTTTTTGGGCCTAAAGGTATAGTCATTGTTTAGTCTAAAGGTATAGTCATTGTTTAGTCTAAAGGTATAGTCATTGTTTAGTCTAAAGGTATAGTCATTGTTTAGTCTAAAGGTATAGTCATTGTTTAGTCTAAAGGTATAGTCATTGTTTAGTCTAAAGGTATAGTCATTGTTTAGTCCCCCCAGGAAAGCGCGGAGAAAAGGTCTAGATTCCACGGAGAGCGATTCTTGATTCCGCGGCTTATCGTTAATATTCCGCGGGCATTAAAAAACAACCTGAAATGACCAGTTATCAAGCAAAAATAGATTCAGTTTTAATAATCAAGTAAATTCCATAATGAAATAGATACAATTAATTGTTATACCATTCTAAAACACTAAAATACCGTGGAACATGGTAATTGAGTCAATGTTACTGGTTATAAATAGAGGTGGTCCGATCAGGCCGATAGCAATCACCGATCCAATCTTTTTTTTTGTAGAAATACAAGACAATATGTCTCAAAACACTGGCTTACAGTTATACGGTTACAGTTATACGGTTAAAATTATTGCCGACTAAAGAAATATGAAATATGAAATATGAAATATGAAATATGAAAGAAATATGAAATATGAAATATGAAATACTGACAATGCCTCTGAACATTGGCTTGCAGTTATTGCACATTGCCAAATACAATAATAATATTAGGCTTGTCATTCAGGATGGGAAATAATAAAGTTGTCCTTTTGAGGAGAAGTAGAACTTAGAAGTCACACTTGAAGTTGAACATGAGGGAGAGGGTCCCTCTACAGGGAATGACTTGATATCTAGGCTCCACGTAGGCTGGTAAACCCTCCCTCCAGAAATCTCATTTGTATTTTATTTCAGGAGTGAGTCTGGCCTGCAGACCTATATGAGCAATTTGGCTGGAGCTGGGCGGGAGTAATGTAGCTTTGATGTCCAATTAAGCCACTTTAGGCTGCAGTGATTATCACCAGGAGTAATTGGTTTGTCTTTGATGTTAATGAGCAGCTTGTATGAAAGGTGTATTGATTAATGACGTGTGAACCACTCGATCTCGATCCACCTGATTGGCCTACCCCCGCTGTCAATCACAAAACAATGAGCGAGGACGCTGATTGGCTCGGTTATTTGGTAATGCACTAGAAACGCCCATACAAGCCTTCATGCCAGACTCACTCCTGGAATCAAATGGAAATGAGATTTCCGGAGTGAGGGTTTACCAGGCTAGGCTGCACGACAGACACAAGAATCACAGCTGCCATTAATTAGTGCTGTTCAGTGTTGATCAACGAGCCATCGTTAACTTGCTTTGAAGTTTAGCTGTAGTTCTGCATAGCACTCTCTCTCTCCGTGCCTGTGTGTGTGAGAGGAGGGGGAGGAGGGGGAGGAGGGGGAGGAGCCTGTGTGTGTGAGAGGAGGGGGAGGATGGGGGAGGAGGGGGGATTTAGCAGCAGCTCTCACTGCCCTGAGACAGAGAGAGAATACTTCTCCATACGGCGGTGTTTTACCGAGATTTTTCTGTTTTCTGCACTATGCCTTGTAATCCGCAGACGGCTTTGAAATCCACGGATGGCCTTCAAATCTGCGGTAATTTCCGCAATCGCGGAATCGCATTTTCCTGGGGGGAATAATTGTTCTGTCCGGGGCTTAATTTTCAAGCCCGTTGAGAACTCTAGTACACATTACACACATAGGCTCTTATGGACAGACCTGGGTACACACACATTATACAAACACACACCACCTGGGTACTGCTGCTTGACGCTGGGGCGATACTCAGCGCAGAACACGAAGAACGCAGACCTGTACACACACACACACACACACACACACACACACACACACACACACACACACACACACACACACACACACACACACACACACACACACACACACACACACACACACACACACACACACACACACACACACACACACACACACACACACACACACACACACACAGAGGTAGTTGTGTGAGTGATAATATTGTCTTATGGAAGTTATGCAGACATTAAAGGAGTAGTTCACGCAAAATAATAACTTATTTTCTATCGATTAACCCCATGAAGCCTGTGTGTTTCCTGAGAGGTTAAGACAAGAGTTACTGAAGGATTAGTGTCTCGTAGTCAGACAACTATGACACAACCTCTGAATGTTATATAGTCTGGAACTACACCTCCTGAATGTTATATAGAGTCTGAACTACACCTCCTGAATGTTAAATAGAGTCTAGAACTACACCTCCTGAATGTTATATAGAGTCTAGAACTACACCTCCTGAATGTTATATAGTCTAGAACTACACCTCCTGAATGTTATATAGTCTAGAACTACACCTCCTGAATGTTATATAGAGTCTAGAACTACACCTCCTGCATGTTATATAGAGTCTGAACTACACCTCCTGAATGTTATATAGAGTCTGAACTACACCTCCTGAATGTTATATAGTCTAGAACTACACCTCCTGAATGTTATATAGAGTCTAGAACTACACCTCCTGAATGTTATATAGAGTCTAGAACTACACCTCCTGCATGTTATAGAGTCTGAACTACACCTCCTGAATGTCATATAGTCTGGAACTACACCTCCTGAATGTTATATATAGTCTAATAGTAATATTCTATAGTTTAGAATAGAGTCTAGAACAGGGGTGATTCACTATATTTACACACTCACTCCAGAGGAACACATTGCATATACTGTCTGTCCGTATTTTAACTTTTTTAGCTTAATGACTAGTATTAACATTCTATTGTCTTTTTTATGTCCAATGCATTTGTGTTTAAGTTCATAAAGAACATAAGTATAACTAAATGCATTTCAAATTAAATGAAAAATGTACTTTTCAGGATTCCAATTAAAACATATTAAAAACAGCAGATCTACAAACAGCAGATCTACAAGCTCACAACGCCTCACACTTTTTGAGCTTGCCATTTTTTGTGTGACATAGAATGGTGAAGAACGGCATTAATTTACGAAAAAAGTTATAATACAGAAATAAAGGTGTTTCCCTGACAGTATGCAACGTGTTCCTCTGTAGTGACTGTGTCCTCTACATCATCACAGTTACATCACCTCTGATTTATAGTGTCTATATTATATATATATATGGTTCTATAGTGTGTAGGTAATAGTGTATCTTACGGGGGTCTCTTGGGAGCGTTGGGGTCTTTCCTCTTCCTTCCTCTCTTCCCGAAGCCTTTAGGAGGAACGTACTCCTTCATCTCTCTGTTGTAGCGAACCTTGTCTGCTTTGGCCATGTCCTCAAAGCACTTCTTATCACTGGGAGTAAGACCCTATAAATGTACATATTATATACATCAATAACATGTCCTGGGAGTAAGACCCTATAAATGTACATATTATATACATTAATAACATGTCCTGGGAGTAAGACCCTATGAGGAAAAACATAGAAAATGTTTAATTGCGCGTTAAGTAGCGTGAGGGATCAAAGCAGAGGTTTGCCATGTTAAAAAAAGCAGATCTACAAGCGGTCAAAGCAGAGGTTTGTCATATTGGATTTGAAAAGCTGTGATGACCAACCTCAAGAGAACCTTGACATGATTTTGGATCATGTTTTTTTTTAACAGCAAAGCCTGATATATTCAACCATTCAAACTGCCTTTAGGGTCTTCACTTTAACATATATTATATATAACATATATATATATATTATATTTAACATATACGATATATTCAACACTTCAAACTGCCTCGGCATGCCTTCACTTTTAACTAACTAACATAACTAACCATCATATTCGCCACTATATATGCCTATGAATTAAATACCAAGGCCCTCATTGGAAACAAGTCCGCAAGGACTTTTATGAACGGACCTGTTAGACAAAGTATTTTAAATGTAACTGTGCTGTTTTACATTTTTTTGCCTAATAAAATATTCAATCAATCAATCAAATATGTCCTCCATATTAAACTAACTCATGAGTTGATTTTACATGAGGTGTATAACAAGTCAAAACTAGAAAAAGTGCTCCTCGGAGCACAGGTCTCCGCCAGGTCAGGTAGGTTATTGTAGCCTCCTGGTGCACTATAACAGGCCAATGTGAAAAGGGTGCCATTTCTTCTTAGGCCTTGCACGGCAATCGGACACTGCATTCATGATTTGAAGCATTTTGTTAAAAAGAATCGTTAATTGTTTTGCTAAATAAGACCTGCTGGTGGCGCTATAACAGGCCAATGTTAAAAGGATGGCATTTGTTCCTCAACAGTGTGAATGTGTGTGCAAAGTTTGACCGCAAATCGGACACTGCGTTCATGATTTGCAGCATTTTGTTCAAAACAAGCCACTACTTTAGATGTGAATCTTAGCCAATCAGGATGGGACATGAAAAATGAAACAGATCTGTCTTGATCACATGACTATAGAGATCATGTGTACCGATTCGTGTGACATTTGGATAAAATCGGAAGGAGTAATATAAAGAAATATGTTTTACATCAGTCGGCCTCTTGGTGGCGCTATAAAAGGCAGATGTGAAAAATGCAGCGCAAATGTGTTTCCTTGACCACTAGGGAGTGCGCATACCAAGTTTTACACAGATCGGTGCAGTTATAAGTAAAAACACGAATCGGCCTGTTATAGCGCCACCATGAGGCTGATTAGAACATTTTCAAGTGGCATTTCTTCCTCTGCCTAGTGGGAATGTGCGTGCAAAGTTTCACGGAAATGTCATGCTGTGTGCATAATTTGAGGCATTTTGTTCAAAACGGAGCAGTCCTGCAAACTTTGGAAGACATTTTTAGCCAATCAGGATGGAATATGAAAAATCTGAAAGACCAGTTTTGTTTAATGACTATAGAGATACTGTGTACCGATTTGCGTGATGTTTGGACAAAATCTGTAGGAGTACTGTGAAAAAATTTGTTTTGCAAAAAGCGGCCTCCTGGTGGCGCTATAACAGGCCCATGTGAAAAAAATGGGGCAGAGGTTCTGAATTGGCATCCAGGGAGTTTGTGTGCACAGTTTCGCTGCGATCAAGCCAACGGTGCGGGAGATTAGCTGTTCACAGACGGACGGACGCACACGGACGGACGGACACACACGGACGGACGGACAGGGGGTAAAACATACTCTCTCGCCATGCCTTTCGGCCTGGCGGAGACAATAAATACATGTATTCATTAAACTAGAATTTAGCCACAGTATATGTCTGCTCACAGTATCTTCTGATTTATGGAGTGATACAAATAGATATTCAATATTCCCTCTTATAAACCTTTGAGTCCAACATGTCTGCACAATGAAAGAAGAAAGTTCAATCTGGCTTCAGTTTGGTTCTGGAGAAATATGCAAATCAGGGCATATTTGCCGACATAATGCCCAATTTGCATATTTAAACATACAATTACAGAAAACTTCTAATACAATAAATAATTGTCTTCAGGCAAGTCATCAACTGAGGATGTTTCATTGTGTTGTCTATTCATTATTTGTTTTATCCTATTGACCCATACAGTAGGTTCAACCTTCATGCATGTCACACAGAAAACACCAATGGGTTTGATCCTGTGGATTATGGAAGTCTCCACAAATCTACATATATAATATTATTATATAGAGACTCTATATGAACATATATATGTGTAAATGTGTGTATGTATATATATATATATATATATATATATATATATATATATATATATATATATATATATATATATATATATATATATATATATATATGTGTGTGTGTGTATATATATGTGGATAGGACTATATGAACAAACTTGTTATATCAACAAAACGCATGCCGTTCTGTTTTGTGTGAAACTGGCCTCCTGCTGTATGTATATGGAAGGTGAAAATAACATGTGTGATAAATATGAAAAAGCTACTCCTATGGAAGTTTTTTTACTTATTTACTTATAAAGACCCTATAAACAATGTATGGTTTTGCCCACTCATTTGATCATGAAATCCTGTCTGGCTCATGGACTATATTAGCAGACTTATGTGTTGTGTACAGAGACATTATATTTACCGTAATTTCCGGACTATAAGCCGCTACTTTTCCCCATGCTTTGAACCCTGGCTAATCTATGGGTTTTTACAACTAACGGCCACTAGGGGACCTTCTAAATCTATGGATTTCACACCTGCGGCTTATAGTCCAGTGCGGCTTGTATATGCACACATATCCCCTGAATGCACA
>NC_137620.1:51415458-51437958 GCF_963280865.1 Gymnoscopelus braueri | reverse complement strand
TATATATATTACTATTTTACTAGTCCATATTTATTATATATATATATATATATATATATATATATTATTATTTTACTAGTCCATATTTATTATAATATATATATATTATTATTTTACTAGTCCATATTTATTATAATATATATATATATTATTATTTTACTAGTCCATATTTATTATAATATATATATATATATATATATATATATATATATATATATATATATAGATTTTTATTTTACTAGTCCATATTTATTATAATATATATATATTATTATTGTACTAGTCCATTATTTATTATAATATATATATATATATATATATATATATATATATATATATATATATATATATATATTATTATTTTACTAGTCCATATTTATTATAATATATATATATATTATTATTATTTTACTAGTCCATTATTTATTATAATATATATATATATTATTATTTTACTAGTCCATTATTTATTATAATATATATATATTACTATTTTACTAGTCCATATTTATTATATATATATATATATATATATATATATATTATTATTTTACTAGTCCATATTTATTATAATATATATATATTATTATTTTACTAGTCCATATTTATTATAATATATATATATATATTATTATTTTACTAGTCCATATTTATTATAATATATATATATATATATATATATATATAGATTTTTATTTTACTAGTCCATATTTATTATAATATATATATATTATTATTGTACTAGTCCATTATTTATTATAATATATATATATATATATATATATATATTATTATTTTACTAGTCCATATTTATTATAATATATATATATATTATTATTTTACTAGTCCATTATTTATTATAATATATATATATTATTATTTTACTAGTCCATATTTATTATAATATATATATATTATTATTTTACTAGTCCATATTTATTATAATATATATATATTATTATTTTACTAGTCCATATGTATTATAATATATATATATATATATTATTATTTTACTAGTCCATTATTTATTATAATATATATATATTATTATTTTACTAGTCCATATTTATTATAATATATATATATTATTATTTTACTAGTCCATATTTATTATAATATATATATATTATTATTTTACTAGTCCATATTTATTATAATATATATATATTATTATTTTACTAGTCCATATTTATTATAATATATATATATATATTATTATTTTACTAGTCCATAGCCGGAGATGTGTGACTCAAAGAATCTGCATAGTAGTTATTAAGCAGGCAGTGGCGTCTGTTTGCACTAATTGAACTTTATGCTGTATCCAACATGACAGCCATGTAAACAAACACACCGTGTCATTTACAGCTAAACGTTGAGCTCAACAACGTTTTAGAAAACATTTGAAGCAAGAACTAGACGATGCAGTAACCAAATATATATTCTATTTGATCAGTAACCAAATATATATTCTATTTGATCAGTAACCAAATATATATTCTATTTGATCAGTAACCAAATATATATTCTATTTGATCAACGCTTCCTTGTTTTCCGAGGCGAACTTGTCCTCCCAGCGCAACACTTATCGAATACTTTCATTAAAATACTATGTTTTGTTTTGGGTCAATTTATTCATGTATTTATTAACACATTGATTGCCTAGATCGAGTTAACTAGTTTTTTTTTAATATATATATTGTTTTTTTATTTGACCCAAAGACCAAGGAGATATGATTTTTCGAAGATCTAGACTCCTATCCACTTCCTTGTTAACTTAAAACTTAAAAATTATGTATCTCGGCTCCTGAGTACTTTTTTTTTTTCAATGAAAAATCTCTGGCATAAAACTGCAAAAAGTCTGAAATAATTCAGGCAGTGAATGTGTTAAGTAGCCGAGTAATAAGCTGGATAATTATTTTAAAATAACCGTCAGGATGATTGAACATCTCAGCAGCGCTCTGACAATTAGGGGTGGAATTAGTGAATTATCATTAGTAAACACAGGTTGTATTTTCAAGTTGCAACGGATTGACCACTCAGACTTTACAATCGACACAACGTGTGTGTGTGTGTGTGTGTGTGTGTGTGTGCGTGAGAGTGTGTGTGTGTGTGTGTGTGTGTGTGTGTGTGTGTGTGCGTGTGTGTAAGTGCGTACCCTCCATCTCTCAGAGCATTTCTTGGAGAACTCGGCGAAGTTGACAGACTGTTCCGGATGTTTCTTACGATGCTCCTCTCTGCACGTCTGCACGAAGAACGCATACGCCGAGGTCTTACCCTTCGGCTTGTTGTGGTCTTTACGCATCATAGTGACCACCTGGACACACAGACAGGTAGAGAGACAGACAGGTAGAGAGAGACAGACAGGTAGAGAGACAGACAGGTAGAGAGACAGACAGGTAGAGAGACAGACAGACAGGTAGTGAGAGAGAGACAGGTCAATATCAGTCTTTTATTAGAAGAAGGCGTAGGCTGAGGTTTGACTTTCTCAGAGAGTCAAACCTCGGCCTAAAAGGTCAGGATCCTTAAATGTCAAAATATATATTTTTTTATATAAACAGCAACGATAAATAAACATTAAGATGTGAAGAACTAAAGAGCCACTAGGGAGCGCTAAAGAGCCACGGGTTGCAGACCTGCTGTCTGAGACAGACAGACAGACAGACAGACAGGCAGACAGGCAGGCAGGCAGGCAGGCGTCTGTCTGTCTGTCTGTCTGTCTGTCTGTCTGTCTGTGTCTGTGTCTGTCTGTCTGCTAACAATAATGTAAATAGTAGAGTAAGAGTAGAATAGAATCAGAATAAAGTATTGTGTTATCCTTTTAGGGTTAAAGGGATATTTCACTTTTTTTTTAAATGTGGGTAATTATATGGTTAACTCAGGCTTTAGTGAGACAGTGTTTAAGTTTATTATTCAGTATTTAGATATTTGATATTCATGTTATCAGACACGCCCCCTTCCTATACAAACTCCATTATAACTTCAAACTGCATTTAAACATGTTAGATTCATCAGAAACATCCGTCCTTGGTTCTGCTGACTCATAATGTCTCATATAGTCATACTCATATAGTGACTCATAATGTCTCATATAGTCATACTCATATAGTGACTCATAATGTCTCATATAGTCATACTCATATAGTGACTCATAATGTCCTAATAATTACTTTTTACTTTTATTTTCAATATTTTTGGGGAAAATGAAAAAAAAAGAAATACAATAAAAAGGATTAAATAAAATAAATGTAAAAAGTAATTGAAAAAACAGGTATTAGGAGGCAGGTGAGTCACCAGAACCCATCTAACACGTTTATAATGGAGTTTGTATAGGAAGGGGGCGTGTCTGATAAAATGAATATTAAATGTCTGAATATTGAATCAAGCAACTTAAAACCTGTCTGTGGGTCTGGGGTCACTAAAACCTGAGTAGATCATAAAAAGACATTTTTGTTTAAACATGTTCGCTTTCAAAAACATATATTCAAAGATGTGCAAACAAATTCACCATTTAAAAAAAATGGTGCCACGCTATGAGCTTGTAGATCTGCTATTTTTTAATATACTATACTGTGCTGTTTCACATTTCTGCCTAATAAAATATATCAATCATGTCACATCTGATGCATAGGGACATGTCTGTCTGTCTGATGCATAAGGACATGTCTGTCTGTCTGATGCATAAGGACATGTCTGTCTGTCTGTCTGTCTGTCTGATGCATAAGGACATGTCTGTCTGTCTGTCTGTCTGTCTGTCTGTCTGTCTGATGCATAAGGACATGTCTGTCTGTCTGTCTGATGCATAAGGACATGTCTGTCTGTCTGTCTGTCTGTCTGTCTGATGCATAAGGACATGTCTGTCTGTCTGTCTGTCTGTCTGTCTGTCTGTCTGATGCATAAGGACATGTCTGTCTGTCTGTCTGTCTGTCTGTCTGATGCATAAGGACATGTCTGTCTGTCTGTCTGTCTGTCTGTCTGTCTGTCTGTCTGATGCATAAGGACATGTCTGTCTGTCTGATGCATAAGGACATGTCTGTCTGTCTGTCTGTCTGATGCATAAGGACATGTCTGTCTGTCTGTCTGTCTGTCTGATGCATAAGGACATGTCTGTCTGCCTGTCTGATGCATAAGAACATGTCTGTCTGTCTGTCTGTCTGTCTGATGCATAAGGACATGTCTGTCTGTCTGTCTGATGCATAAGGACATGTCTGTCTGTCTGTCTGTCTGTCTGCCTGATGCATAAGGACATGTCTGTCTGTCTGTCTGTCTGTCTGTCTGTCTGTCTGATGCATAAGGACATGTCTGTCTGTCTGCCTGATGCATAAGGACATGTCTGTCTGTCTGTCTGTCTGTCTGTCTGTCTGATGCATAAGGACATGTCTGTCTGTCTGTCTGTCTGTCTGATGCATAAGGACATGTCTGTCTGCCTGTCTGATGCATAAGAACATGTCTGTCTGTCTGTCTGTCTGATGCATAAGGACATGTCTGTCTGTCTGTCTGATGCATAAGGACATGTCTGTCTGTCTGTCTGCCTGATGCATAAGGACATGTCTGTCTGTCTGTCTGTCTGTCTGTCTGATGCATAAGGACATGTCTGTCTGTCTGCCTGATGCATAAGGACATGTCTGTCTGTCTGTCTGTCTGTCTGTCTGTCTGATGCATAAGGACATGTCTGTCTGTCTGTCTGCCTGATGCATAAGGACATGTCTGTCTGTCTGTCTGTCTGTCTGTCTGTCTGATGCATAAGGACATGTCTGTCTGTCTGTCTGATGCATAAGGACATGTCTGTCTGTCTGTCTGTCTGTCTGTCTGTCTGTCTGTCTGTCTGATGCATAAGGACATGTCTGTCTGTCTGATGCATAAGGACATGTCTGTCTGTCTGTCTGTCTGTCTGATGCATAAGGACATGTCTGTCTGTCTGTCTGCCTGATGCATAAGGACATGTCTGTCTGTCTGATGCATAAGGACATGTCTGTCTGTCTGATGCATAAGGACATGTCTGTTTGTCTGTCTGTCTGTCTGATGCATAAGGATATGTCTATCTGTCTGTCTGTCTGATGCATAAGGACATGTCTGTTTGTCTGATGCATAAGGACATGTCTGTTTGTCTGTCTGTCTGATGCATAAGGATATGTCTGTCTGTCTGTCTGTCTGATGCATAAGGACATGTCTGTCTGTCTGATACATAAGGACATGTCTGTCTGTCTGTCTGTCTGTCTGATACATAAGGACATGTCTGTCTGTCTGTCTGTCTGTCTGTCTGTCTGATGCATAAGGACATGTCTGTCTGTCTGATACATAAGGACATGTCTGTCTGTCTGTCTGTCTGTCTGTCTGTCTGATGCATAAGGACATGTCTGTCTGTCTGTCTGTCTGATGCATAAGGACATGTCTGTCTGTCTGATGCATAAGGACATGTCTGTCTGTCTGTCTGTCTGATGCATAAGGACATGTCTGTCTGTCTGCCTGTCTGATGCATAAGGACATGTCTGTCTGTCTGATGCATAAGGACATGTCTGTTTGTTTGTCTGTCTGTCTGATGCATAAGGATATGTCTGTCTGTCTGATGCATAAGGATATGTCTGTCTGTCTGATACATAAGGATATGTCTGTCTGTCTGTCTGTGTCTGATGCATAAGGACATGTCTGTCTGATACATAAGGACATGTCTGTCTGTCTGTCTGTCTGTCTGTCTGTCTGATGCATAAGGACATGTCTGTCTGTCTGTCTGTCTGTCTGTCTGATGCATAAGGACATGTCTGTCTGTCAACTATAGATTATATTTTTTGATACATCAACAAATCAATGAATTTCTTCAGTCCTGTTGTATGTTCTTTGTCACAACAGTATGACGCAAAAACAGTGAAAATAACAGATCTACAAGCTCACAACAGCGTGATGCAAAAACAGTGAAAATAGCAGATCTACAAGCTTACACCGGTGTCAGTCAAAAACAGTGAAAATAGCAGATCTACAAGCTTACAACGGTGTCAGTCAAAAACAGTGGGGGAAATAGCAGATCTATAAGCTCACAACACTGTGAGCTTATAGATCTGCTAGTCTTTTTTTTTTATATAATAAATTTTAAAAAAAAACCTTGATTACATTTGATTGAAATTAGCTTTTAATCTATTAGGACAGACAGACAGATACAAAAAGACAGACTGATAGATAACCAGTGTATAATTTGAGTGAAATGACCCTTTAACCTATGAGCCTGTTTTCAACGCAGTGCCCAAAAAAATTGTAAAAATAAATAATTTACACTAAATAATTATTATATAATCAATAAAAAAATACATCTCAATCTTCTAAATCTCATCGTTCCATCGACCAATGAGACGCAGCGAAACAAACATTCTGTATGATTTAGGATTTAGGATTTATTACACCCCCCCCCCCATCTTTTCTCTTTCTTCAATAACAAAGAAAAAACCAGATGGAATCCATTTTAAATCCATCTTCATGCGGACCTGAAGGAGGCCATGCGGCCAAAAACACCGAAAAAAACCACGAACAAACGAATAAAAAAAACACGAAAACAAACAAATGAATGAAATGAATGGATGGAAGCAGCTTGTGTCCGTTTCTATTCGTTTCTATGGTGCTGTTAGCATGCTAGTGAGGCTAACTGCAGCTTCACTCACATTTCTGTTCATTTCTATGGTGCAGTTAGCATGCTGTTAGCATGTTAGCAATGCTAACTGCAGCTTCACTCACATTTCTATTCGTTTCTATGGTGCAGTTAGCATACTGTTAGCATGTTAGCAATGCTAACTGCAGCTTCACTCACATTTCTATTCATTTCTATGGTGCAGTTAGCATGCTGTTAACATGCTAGTGAGGCTAACGGCAGCTCCACTTACATTTCTATGGTGCTGTTAGCATGTTAGCAATGCTAGCGAGGCTAACTGCAGCTTCACTCACACACGTCTATTCATTTCTATGGTGCCGTTAGCATGCTAGCGAGGCTAACTGTGTGCTGCACTTAGCTTCGCTAGCATGCTAACACCACTTCTCGTCCGTTACGACGGACTGTTTAGCCTCGCTAGCACGCTAACTGCAGCGTAACGGACGACAGACGGGGCTAGTTAGCCCAACTAGCATGCTAACTGCAGCAGAACAGGGGTTAGTTAGCCGCGTTAGCATGCTAACGCGGCTAACCGTGTGTCTGCATAGAGAACAATGGAGCGAGTCCTCCATGTTCTTTCTTCCCGCCCTCCCATCCCCCTTCGCTAGCATCAGCGCATGCTAACGCGGCTAGCCCGTTTCTAACAAACAACAGCACGTGCGCACGTACACACAACACACACACACACACACAGAACGAACGAACACACAACAGAAAGGTTTCGGCGGCAACACAACAACAATAACACACACAGCGCGAGCGGCTCAGAGCCGTTAGAAAGCGTTACTATTATTCATCATATTTATAATAATAACTAACGGTCTGTTTGTTGTTTTAAACATTAAACAAAGCACCGCTTTGCTTCTAACGGCCGGGACTCGAACCCGGTTGTTCGTCCAGAGCCACTAGAGCCTGTCTCTGTCTTTTATATTGATCTATTAGAGGGAAACATAACGGGCATGCAGTGTGTATTTGTGTGTGTCTGTGTGTGTGTGTGTTACTGTTGTGTATTTGTATTTGATATGATAAAAGGCGTGTTTCTGCTCAGATATAAATGTACTTTATGAGTATTAACGTTGTAAGTAAGTGTGTAATAAGTGTGTAGTAAGTGTGTACTTACTGTTCTGTTGTTGTTGTCTGTTGTGTCGGTGTGGGGTTGTTGTGTAGTTGTGTTGTGTAGGTGTGTTGTTGTGTGTTGCAGTGTGTCTCGAGCTGCTCGGCACACAGAGTGGTCGGCGCTGCAAGGCGAGAAGCTCGCACGCTGGCCCCGCCCACCCGGGCAGGACCACGCCCCCCTCCCCACCAGCATCGGTTTCTTTCTGCGTGCTTCTCCTAAGGCCACGCCCCTTCAACCCAAAACACGCCCCCACGGCCAAAATAAACAATATTTGGACTGACTGTGAGAAAGGAATGATGAATGATGATGGTTACAATGTCATCCATTATATATATATATATATATATATATATATATATATATATATATATATATATATATATATATATATATATATATATATATATATATATATATATATATATCCAATATATATTATAACCAATATAATAACCATTATATATAATATCGCCAATTATAACCCTATTTTAGCCTTTAGACGTATTTTAGACGTCCAATAGCCCGAAAAATGCTCAGTGGGTGTCTTGCCCAAGGACACGTGGTCAGGAAAAGCCAGGATTTGAACCGCCAACCCACGGATCATTGCACGACCTGCACAGCCTCCTGAACCACAGCCTCCTGAACCACAGCCTGAACCACAGCCTCCTGAACCACAGCCTCCTGAACCACAGCCTCCTGAACCACAGCCTCCTGAACCACAGCCTCCTGAACCACAGCCTGAACCACAGCCTCCTGAACCACAGCCTCCTGAACCACAGCCGCCTGAACCACAGCCTCCTGAACCACAGCCTCCTGAACCACAGCCTGAACCACAGCCTCCTGAACCACAGCCTCCTGAACCACAGCCTCCTGAACCACAGCCTGAACCACTACCTCCTGAACCACAGCCTCCTGAACCACAGCCTCCTGAACCACTACCTCCTGAACCACAGCCTGAACCACAGCCTCCTGAACCACAGCCTCCTGAACCACAGCCTCCTGAACCACTACCTCCTGAACCACAGCCTCCTGAACCACAGCCTCCTGAACCACAGCCTCCTGAACCACAGCCTCCTGAACCACTACCTCCTGAACCACTACCTCCTGAACCACAGCCTCCTGAACCACAGCCTCCTGAACCACAGCCTCCTGAACCACAGCCTGAACCACAGCCTGAACCACAGCCTCCTGAACCACAGCCTGAACCACAGCCTCCTGAACCACAGCCTCCTGAACCACAGCCTCCTGAACCACAGCCTGAACCACAGCCTCCTGAACCACAGCCTCCTGAACCACAGCCTCCTGAACCACAGCCTCCTGAACCACAGCCTCCTGAACCACTACCTCCTGAACCACTACCTCCTGAACCACAGCCTGAACCACAGCCTCCTGAACCACAGCCTCCTGAACCACAGCCTGAACCACAGCCTGAACCACAGCCTCCTGAACCACTACCTCCTGAACCACAGCCTCCTGAACCACAGCCTCCTGAACCACAGCCTGAACCACAGCCTCCTGAACCACAGCCTCCTGAACCACTACCTCCTGAACCACAGCCTGAACCACAGCCTCCTGAACCACAGCCTCCTGAACCACAGCCTCCTGAACCACTACCTCCTGAACCACTACCTCCTGAACCACAGCCTCCTGAACCACAGCCTGAACCACAGCCTCCTGAACCACTACCTCCTGAACCACTGCCTCCTGAACCACAGCCTGAACCACAGCCTCCTGAACCACAGCCTCCTGAACCACTACCTCCTGAACCACAGCCTGAACCACAGCCTCCTGAACCACAGCCTGAACCACAGCCTCCTGAACCACAGCCTGAACCACTACCTCCTGAACCACAGCCTCCTGAACCACTACCTCCTGAACCACTGCCTCCTGAACCACAGCCTGAACCACAGCCTCCTGAACCACAGCCTGAACCACAGCCTCCTGAACCACAGCCTGAACCACTACCTCCTGAACCACAGCCTCCTGAACCACAGCCTCCTGAACCACAGCCTCCTGAACCACAGCCTCCTGAACCACTACCTCCTGAACCACAGCCTCCTGAACCACAGCCTCCTGAACCACAGCCTCCTGAACCACTACCTCCTGAACCACAGCCTCCTGAACCACAGCCTCCTGAACCACTACCTCCTGAACCACAGCCTGAACCACAGCCTCCTGAACCACAGCCTCCTGAACCACAGCCTCCTGAACCACTACCTCCTGAACCACAGCCTCCTGAACCACAGCCTGAACCACAGCCTGAACCACTACCTCCTGAACCACAGCCTCCTGAACCACAGCCTCCTGAACCACAGCCTGAACCACAGCCTCCTGAACCACAGCCTGAACCACTACCTCCTGAACCACTACCTCCTGAACCACAGCCTCCTGAACCACAGCCTCCTGAACCACAGCCTCCTGAACCACAGCCTCCTGAACCACAGCCTCCTGAACCACAGCCTCCTGAACCACAGCCTCCTGAACCACAGCCTGAACCACAGCCTGAACCACTACCTCCTGAACCACAGCCTGAACCACAGCCTCCTGAACCACAGCCTCCTGAACCACAGCCGCCCTAAATCTGCTCTTGATGTCTGAAGCAATGTAACAACATCTTTAATAACAATGTAACAACCATCTTTAATAACAATGTAACAACATCTTTAATAACAATGTAACAACCATCTTTAATAATAACCATTCATTCATTAAAAGTTCATATCTCTGTGTGAGGGCATGGACTGACCACTGGTTTTAACATAGTAGATGTGTTAGCCATCTACTACTATGTTCAAAGGTTAATGAATGGTTGTTATTAAAGATGTTGCTCTTACATTGCTTCAGTCATCTAATATATTTAGATGAAAATCTTTTTAACATAGTAGATGTCATTTCCTGTGTTTCTCAGGAGGAGACACATTATGGTTGAAATCCAGGAGAAACTCCTGCTGGATCCAGGAGTGTTGGCAGCCCTAGGGGGGGGGGGCGTGGTGGGGGGGCGTGTTTGGACGCATCGCTGTCACTCCATAAACACGGTCGTGGGGGCGTGTTTGGGGGCGCGGCCTTAACTTGCAGTGGGCGGAGTGGAATGAATGAATGAAATGTTTATTTTCGTGTCCAGACAGTTTCCCTGACCCATCCCACATGGGATTATCAGATACATCAATCCCAAAACAAATAAACAAAAAACAAAACAACTCACAGTACATCCCGACCCGAAACAAACCACATACAGTACACACATTCATATATACCTACACATAGAATACACACACATTAACAAAGAAATCCATCCACTATAAGTAACCCTTCTCCTTCTAACCCACGCTTTATAAAGAAACTCTGAAAATGCAAAAACATGAACAAAAAGAAATTCAATCAAGGCACCATTCTCATACTCTATCAGGTTTAGATCAGGGGAAAAGGACTTTTTTAAACAGTATATCTCTCAGGTCATCATGGAAGGCGCGGTGCCGGTCCACCTCTGGCTGGGTTTTAGAGGGAGGTGGGCGGGGCTCATTTGAATTCCGGCACCTGATTGGTTGCGCGCGAGTGTCAGTCAAAATATGACTGAGCCCCAGTTCGTCCAGAGACAGTGTCCGGGTGGAAACCACGTATGTCCAAAAAACGACTAATGAGTGACAACAACAGCAGATCTACAAGCTCACATGGTTGTGAGCTTGTAGATCTGCTGTTTTCATTCTTATTGTGTGACACGGTTAGTGTGATGAAGTATTATCCTGTATTGACACAGAAATATAAAAAGTTTAATTATGGAGATACAAGGTTTCTGCCCGACAACAAGGGATACATTATTCATGTCATTATTTCATCATCCAATTAAAACTCATCCGTTTTCATTTAATCACAAATATCATCCAATTAAAACACATTAAACTGTCTTTATTTAATCTCATCACTGTATCGTCCAATCAAAAGCCTTTCATTAAGTATGGATCCACACAGTATGAGAGAGAGAGAGAGAGAGAGAGAGAGAGAGAGAGAGAGAGAGAGAGAGAGAGAGAGAGAGAGAGAGAGAGAGAGAGAGAGAGAGATAGATAGATAGATAGATAGATAGATAGAGAGATAGAGAGATAGATAGATAGATAGATAGATAGATAGATAGATAGAGAGAGAGAGAGAGAGAGAGAGAGAGAGAGAGAGAGAGAGAGAGATAGATAGATAGATAGATAGATAGATAGATAGATAGATAGATAGATAGATAGATAGATTGATTGATTGATTGATTGATTGACTGCTATATAAACATACCTTTTTAGACGGACAGTTGTATTTTTGTGGTGAAAGAGAAAGAGAACTCCTTACTTTCTCTCTTTTGCAATAAACACATACATTCCTGCATAGGATGATACATTGACATATGAATATGATATGATGATATATAGATCATATATGATGATACATAGATCATATAAGATGATACATAGATCATATAGGATGATACATAGATCATATAAGATGATACATAGATCATATAAGATGATACATAGATCATATTAGATGATACATAGATCATATAAGATGATACATAGATCATATAAGATGATACATAGATCATATAAGATGATACATAGATCATATAAGATGATACATAGATCATATAAGATGATACATAGATCATATAAGATGATACATAGATCATATAAGATGATACATAGATCATATAAGATGATACATGCTGAATTCCATGTAGTTTGAGTCATATTTTAGACATCTGCAACGTTTTACTTTTAGTCTAGTTTTAGTTGACATTGACGACTAATAGTCCTGTAGCAGAGGACCTCAGATTCTGAGATACCCCCACCCGAGTTAGAACAAAACACAACCATGTTTTTTCTTATCTTTAGGGTCTCCCATTAATGAAATGGATTGTTGTGAAATTTTATTTGGGGGCCAAATTAGTTTTTTTGGCTATTCTTTAGAACTACCCCAATCTCTGAAAAAGGCAAATCCGAATAGGGCAAAGGTGACCAAATATGCTATAACCTGAGAATGCTCACTCTTATCTTCATCAAATTTGCTGAGGTATGAACCAGGTGTCTACCCTACATCACCAAAGAGTCAGAATGTAATTTACATAAAGAAATACTGAAATATAGTCCTTTAAACATACCTTTAGTTTAGGCGGAAATTGTACTTTTGTAGTGAGGACTCCTCTACTTTCCCTCATTTAGAAAAACAACATACGTTTATGTCAAATAAGCTGTTACTGCATATCCTAAGATACTATTAAACAATAACCAGTGGTTGTGTGGAGAGATCTAGTACAGTTTTATTACAAATGAGACTTCTTTAGACATACCACTAATCACAGTATTCCATTTGTGTAATGCTTCTCTGTATTCTATATATATATATATAATATATTATAACCCTTACATAGAGAACTCTATTATAACTCTTACAGAGAGAGAGGAGAGAAAGGCACTGATTGTTTGAGTGTTCATAGAGAAATACCTCACTGCCACCAGAGGGCGCTGTCCCCCTGGGTCATGGCGTTAATTTTGTCTCCTTCAGGCCAAAGGTTATGAGGTGTGTGTGACCAGCTAATCTCCGGCCCGTTGGCCCGATCAACGTCAACCTGCACACGCACACTCCCTGGATGCAGAGCAGAACCTCTGCCCCAAATGTTTCACATGGGCCTGTTATAGCGCCACCAGGAGGCCGACTTATGTAATGCACTTTTTTTACATTACTCCTACAGAGTTTGTCCAAACATCACACAAATCGGTACAGTATCTCTATAGTCATTAAACAAAACTGGTCTTTCAGATTTTTCATATTCCATCCTGATTGGCTAAGATTGGCTTCCACCATTTGGAGTGCTCCGTTTTGAACAAAATGCCTCAAATTATGAACACAGCGTGCAATTTCCGGGAAGTTTTTCACACACATTCCCACTTGGCCGAGGAAGAAATACCACTTGAACATTTTTCAAATCAGCCTCATGGTGGCGCTATAACAGGCAGATTCGTGTTTGTCATATTCCATGATCCTGATTGGCTAAGATTGGCATCTAAAGATTGCAGGAGTGGCCCGTTTTGAATAAAACCAACCATCACCTTCATTGTAATTCAGTAAAACTCTGAATGAAACATGTAAAAATGATTTTATTTAAAATAATTTGAACATTGTCATAAGCATCACAACCAGTCACAGTGGAGTTCAGTCAGTATTAAAAAGAAAAAATAATAATACAATAAAATACACAAGACCGTGTGATTGTCATCGTTTCCTTTCCTCTCTCCTCTCATCAATCAATAGAATAAACAAAGTGTAAAGTGACTTAATCTTAATTCATTGATTACATAATTAATTCACATGAAAGATTCAATGATTCAATATATCTCTCATGAATATTCATATTGCATGCATGTTGACCAATCCATCAACAGTATTGATGAGAAAAGAATGACCAATCACGAAAAACCAAAACACTTCCTCCTGACCAATGGGATGAAGGGACACTTCAGTCACTATGGCAACAAACACAAAACCATGCCAATGAAGTCAATAACCAATAATGGATGCTAACGCTAACGCTAACCCACTGGGTCCTCAGCGTCTGGAACGGGGCCCAGCAGGGGTCCACATGGACCCTTACAGGTCTGTAACTCTGAGCGTCAGGGCTTTGAATCCTCTGCTATCTAACAATTAGATTCAATTCCAATTCTTGGGGTCAGGATTTCATTAAAGATCAAGTATCCTTTCAAAATGATTCCCAATCAGTTTGATCTATTTTGATTCGAACAGTCACATTGTTGCCATCTGGACTTTAACGACCAAGTGCCTTGATGCAAGTAACATTAACGAGCATCAGCTGAACAGTGACACACACGCGCGCACACACACACACACACACACACACACACACACACACACACACACACACACACACACACACACACACACACACACACACTGTGATTATGGTAAGTTTACATTTCATATCACACACTCTCAGAGTTACAGACCCTGTAAGGGTCCATTAGAACCACTCTTGGACCCCGGACCATACTTTGAGAACACTCTGTGTCTTAAACCTCGTATTCATATCATTCCATAGAAAAAACATTATTAATGTTACAAAAAAACATCTGACATATTTTCATATCTTGGTCCATAAATACGACTTCTTCACATAAAAAAAGTGAGATTTCACCCTTTTAACCCGCTTATGAGTGCATGTCCGCCTCTAGTGGAGGACGTGTGTAACAGCAGCCTGATTAGAGAGGTTTCGCTTATGCTAAAGGCTAACTAGCTAGCTAAAGGCTAATGCCAAATGTGTAGCAGCAGTAGCAGCGGCAGCGACACCGTCCCAAAAATCTGCAACAATTTAGTTTGACACGCTCTCGCCGCACGGCGCGGGAAAAGCCAAACTTTTCTCAACTTTGCCGCAAGGCTCTTTTTTCTTTGCTGGCTCCGCCTCCTTGCAGCAGCAGCAGCAGGGAAGGCGGTCCGTTACGCTTTCTCCGAATGCAGAAGACGCAGAACACCGGCTGCTTCGGCATGAGAGACGCCAAGTCACGGCTAAAAGCTAACCGAAGACTAAAACCTGTGGTTTTCTCAATAGAGTGCTACAAGCTAAGCTAACAAGCCAGGCTAACAGAAGCCTTGAAACCTGTGGTTTTCTCATTAGAGTGCTACAAGCTAAGCTAACAGATGGCTAAAACTGTGGTTTAGTGCGAAGCTAAGCTAACTGAAGGCTATACTGGCTAAGCTAGCTGAAATCTAAACCTGTGGTTTGGAGTAAAGCTAAGCTAACATGTGATTAGAGTGCACTGTCTCAGCCAACAGTTAGCCAAGAGACTCCATGCACTGTAGGCTAGCCGCTAGCTAACAGGCTAAGAGGAGAAGCTAACAGGCGTTAGCGCACTGTGCTGTCAGCGTCGCTGGTTCGATTCCCTCGCTCAGAGGAGGAACTAGGTCAGATTGTCAGAGTCACATATAGTTGATCCTTTCTTTATCAATCGCCATCTGATCGTTATCCATCCATCCATAGACGTCTAAGCCAATGAGGACATGGCGCTCCTGCACAGCTCCTGACATCCAATTGGCAATAAAGCCATTTGAGATTTAACTATTTAAAAAACATCGGAAATGGCCTCAATGTATTGATCAGGAGATATTCAATCATTTCAACTTTATCGATTCAGTGTTCAGGGGGCGGGGCAATATGACATATCCATATCATCATTAGGGATGCGACGATACGAAAAGTTCACTTCACGATTATTATGGTGAAAGAAAAAGTGAACAATATTATCGTGATGATCAAAATATGCTTTAAACTCTTAAAAGTAGTTAAAACACTTGCTCCCTAGTATATATTCTGGAGGAAACATTACAATATTTAAGCAAATATTTTATGGCAAAGATATTTTGTGAAAACTCATTTAACCATTAATAAAAACAATACTACTGTGAGCATTTATTTAGTTTTCACTATAAGCGATAATAAGGATCATCGTAGCATCCCTAATCCTGATCTCAGACTAGATAACGTCTGGGAGCTTGGATATCGTACATATCACGGTTTTAATCGCTGTTTTGGAAAAGTACAAAAAATAATGTATGAATTATATAATATGATTTTATCGTCACAATGTCGACATTTGGTGAAATATATGGTAATAGTTTTTGCCCATATTGCCCTGCCCCCTTCCTCTATGTGCGTCACTGATGCAACTTATCCATCATTTCAACGTATTGATACTAATGACATCGTTACAATGTATTGCTATCTTAACAATAACCACTTAAACCCCCCTAGCACCCGTATCCTCATCATGTGAGCTTGGAGATCTGCTTTTTCAGCCAAGATATTTAATGTAAACTTCACTAGCATAGAGCCCTGAGGGACTCCCCTCAACAACATTAAGTGGTTTTAAATCATTTCAAGGTTTTGATCAAATCAAATGTTAAATATTGATATGAATATTTTGGATCAGGTGAGATTAAAAACTGATCACGATTGTGCTTTTTAATAACGATTCAATCTATAAAATCAACCGCCGTACTGGTCTGTGGTGGTCAGAAGCTGAGAAGAGGGGGGAGGAGCTAGGCAGTGTAGGCGTGGCTTATTGCTGTTCACAGTGCTTTCCCACGTTCACATCTCGGTCTGTTGTCAATAAAGTTATTACGTCTGTTGTCAATAAAGTTATCACGTCTGTTTTCAATAAAAATCGTTTGAAAAGACAACTATAAAATTGTTTGTTTTTGTTTGTTTAGAGTGATGTTGCTAGGTAACAGGGGCGGGGCTAAACTTGCTAAGCCTCTGATTGGAAGACATCCTAATTTGCATAACCAACCCTCCCAGCATGCATTTGGCTTTCTCTTACGACCTCATGGGCTGCGTCTGAAACCAAAGCCTACATGCTAAATGCTACATGCTAATCACAATGCTATATAGCTTTATAGCAAGTATTACTATTATGCTAATGTTAATCACTATGCTATATAGCATTATCATTAGCATTATTGCTATTACGCTAATGCTAATCATTATGCAACATATGTTTAAGTGCGTACACCAGCGAGTCCCAACCTGCGGTCCAGGGCCCACTGGTGGGCCGTGATGGTATAGCAAGTGGGACCCAAATATTTGGCTAAAGACTGAGATTTTAAAGATAATATGAAATGAATAGAAAAATATTATGTAAAAAAAAAGTCATGATCTTTTTTTCTTTCAAACCTTGATGAATTAGCGACGTGTTTTTAAATGAAACATTTAAACCTTTTATAACATTTTTAACAAATGCACCGTATTAGGATAAAACTGATCTAAAGATAAAAACTAAAAAAACTAAATTAAACTGTAACAAATCCACTTTAAAAATGAACAATAAAGGAAAGTCAAAGAACATGAGATTTACATGAATGAGTTTCACACATAGATTTAAAAACCTCACATTGTAGAATAGAAAGTCTCTAAATAATATGTAATCATTAATTAGTACATTTACATTTTTAAATGTTTCAGACGCAGCGAATGGTATTGGACCCTGAGTTTTAAGTTGCTATAGCGACCACAATGACAACACACACAAAAATTGTGCGTGTGTGTGTGTGTGTGTGTGTGTGTGTGTGTGTGTGTATGTGTGTGTGTGTGTGCGCGCGCCTGTTTTCATGTGTCAGTGTTTGTTAGGCATGTGTCTAATGGACTACAAATCAACATGGGAGTTGTAGTTCGTCAGTGTTTGTTAGGCATATGTCTAATGGACTACAAATCAATACGGGAGTTGTAGTTCGTCAGTGTTCGTTAGGCATTTGTCTAAATTGACTACAAATGAACATGGGAGTTGTAGTTCTTAGTGCTCATTAGGCATGTGTCTGATGGTGTGGAAGATCCAGTCCATCTTGGTGGTCCATCCTCCATGATGAGCGTCATTCATCTGCTTAGTGAAGTACTCTACTGCCTCCTGCTGGCTCTTCTCTGTAACGACACACACACACACACACACACACACACACACACACACACACACACACACACACACACACACACACACACACACACACACACACACACACACACACACACACACAGCTTAGTGAAGTACTCTACTGCCTCTTCTCTGTACTGTATGCCGTGCCACTGGGACTCAAACACATCGACAGCAGAACGAAGTTACCAGAAACAAACTGGCATATCTTTGGCAACATCGTAAGTCAAAAGCAATGGATATCATCATGAACAACAGCTGTTTCCCTGTTAGTAACACAGCTACTGTACTTGATTATTATTAAGGCTAAATACCAAGACACACCCACCACTATGCCCCTGGCCACACCCACCACTATGCCCCTGGCCACACCCACCACTATGCCCCTGGCCACACCCACCACTATGCCCCTGGCCACACCCACCACTATGCCCCTGGCCACACCCACCACTATGCCCCTGGCCACACCCACCACTATGCCCCTGGCCACACCCACCACTATGCCCCTGGCCACACCCACCACTATGCCCCTGGCCACACCCACCACTATGCCCCTGGCCACGCTTGTGATGTCTTTGCCCTGATGTCGTTTTTGTTGACACCATGCAGTCACAAGGAGGTCCTGATTCTGGAGGTGGGCTGTGTCTTTGATCTATACATGAACCAGGCTTTCCAAGATAAGCATTCTAAGTACCAACCGCTACTGAGAATCATAACAAACCTTATGGGTACAGATGCAGATTCTCTGTGCTCATATTTGGAAGCCTGGGCCATGTATGTATATTTATATGTATATAAGCTGACCACAAGTGGAGGAGGGTGTGGAGGAGGAGGTGTCTGTGTGGAGGAGGAGGTGTCTGTGTGGAGGAGGAGGTGTCTGTGTGGAGGAGGAGGTGTCTGTGTGGAGGAGGAGGAGGTGTCTGTGTGGAGGAGGAGGTGTCTGTGTGGAGGAGGAGGAGGTGTCTGTGTGGAGGAGGAGGTGTCTGTGTGGAGGAGGAGGTGTCTGTGTGGAGGAGGAGGAGGTGTCTGTGTGGAGGAGGAGGTGTCTGTGTGGAGGAGGAGGTGTCTGTGTGGAGGAGGAGGTGTCTGTGTGGAGGAGGAGGAGGTGTCTGTGTGGAGGAGGAGGTGTCTGTGTGGAGGAGGAGGTGTCTGTGTGGAGGAGGAGGTGTCTGTGTGGAGGAGGAGGTGTCTGTGTGGAGGAGGAGGTGTCTGTGTGGAGGAGGAGGAGGTGTCTGTGTGGAGGAGGAGGTGTCTGTGTGGAGGAGGAGGAGGTGTCTGTGTGGAGGAGGAGGTGTCTGTGTGGAGGAGGAGGTGTCTGTGTGGAGGAGGAGGTGTCTGTGTGGAGGAGGAGGTGTCTGTGTGGAGGAGGAGGTGTCTGTGTGGAGGAGGAGGTGTCTGTGTGGAGGAGGAGGAGGTGTCTGTGTGGAGGAGGAGGTGTCTGTGTGGAGGAGGAGGTGTCTGTGTGGAGGAGGAGGTGTCTGTGTGGAGGAGGAGGTGTCTGTGTGGAGGAGGAGGTGTCTGTGTGGAGGAGGAGGTGTCTGTGTGGAGGAGGAGGAGGTGTATGTGTGGAGGAGGAGGTGTCTGTGTGGGGGAGGAGGTGTCTGTGTGGGGGAGGAGGTGTCTGTGTGGGGGAGGAGGTGTCTGTGTGGGGGAGGAGGTGTCTGCGTGGAGGAGGAGGAGGTGTCTGTGTGGAGGAGGAGGAGGTGTCTGCGTGGAGGAGGAGGTGTCTGTGTGGAGGAGGAGGAGGTGTCTGTGTGGAGGAGGAGGTGTCTGTGTGGAGGAGGAGGTGTCTGTGTGGAGGAGGAGGAGGTGTCTGCGTGGAGGAGGAGGCGTCATGTGTATCCTTAGGGATAATGAACTATCAACCCCTTTATATTCGTTTCCCTGTAAATTAATTGTAATTTGTGGATTCAAATGAAGAAGTACAATGTGTGCGTAAGTGTGTGTGTGTGTGTGTGTGTGTGTGTGTGTGTGTGTGTGTGTGTGTGTGTGTGTGTGTGTGTGTGTGTGTGTGTGTGTGTGTGTGTGTGTGTGTGTGTGTGTGTGTGTACCCAGAGCCAGGGTCTTCCTCAGGTAGATGATGTCATCAAAGCTCTGCAGCTCAGGCATCCCACAGCCCAGCAGTAAGGAGAACAGGTTGATGAACAGAGACGCATGCTGACGTATGGCCAAGTACGCTTTATAACACATCTCCTGGAACCTAACACACATTACATTACACACACACACACACACACACACACACACACACACACACACACACACACACACACACACACACACACACACACACACACACACACACACACACACACACACACACACACACACACACACACACACAGTAAGGAGAACAGGTTGATGAACAGAGACATATGTTGACCATAGACTATAGACTCTACAATCAATCAATCAATCAATCAAAGTTTATTTATATAGCACATTTCATACATCAAGTGCAGTTCAATGTGCTTCACAAAATAGGTTTCAAAATAACGATTAAAAAACCCGGAGGATAACAGCAAAAGAGGAAAAGAAAACATTTAGAATAAGACTAGGAAAATAAGAAAATAATAAACAATAATAATAATAAAGCAAAGCAAAACAAATATATATGTATATATATATATATATATATATATATATATATATATATATATATATATATATATATATATATATATGTTTATAATAACACCTATGTGTGTGTGTGTGTGTGTGTGTGTGTGTGTGTGTGTGTGTGTGTGTGTGTGTGTGTGTGTGTGTGTGTGTGTGTGTGTTTGTGTGTGTGTTTGTGTGTATATATATATATATATATATATATATATATATATATATATATGTATATAAAACTGGATTAATGCAGACACCTAGGTAAAAGCAATACTAAAGTGTGTCTTAAGATTTCTTTTAAAAATGTCAACTGATTGGGTGACCTGCAGAGCCTCCGGCAGGCTGTTCCAGAGGCTAGGACCATAGTAGCAAAAAGCTGCTTCCCCATGCCTTTTTGAGCTAGCCTCCGGAACATCTAGGAGACCGGTGCCAGAGGACCTAAGGGTTCTGCTGGGAACATACCAGGAAACCATTGCAGACAGGTAGGCCGGGGCACCTCCATGTAATGATTTAAAAACCAATAAAAGGATCTTAAAATCAATTCTAAAACTAACAGGCAGCCAGTGGAGGGATTTTAAAATAGGTGTAATGTGTGCTCTCCGTCTGGTCTTTGTCAGCACACGCGCAGCTGAGTTCTGAACGAGCTGCAACCGACTGACTGCTTTTTTGGGGAGACCAGACAGGAGAGCATTGCAATAGTCAAGCCTGCTAGTAATAAAACAGTGCATTAATTGTTCTGTATCAGCCAAAGAAATGGTTGAACTATGGCGATGTTTCTCAGGTGATAAAATGATAATTTTGTGACGTTTCTGATATGGGCCTCCATGTTTAGCTCAGAATCAAATATGACCCCAAGGTTTCTGACCTGTTCCTTGATGTTGGGTGTCACTGGTTTGAGTTGAGCTGACACATTTCTTTTTCCCGATGACAGACAGTTAATTAATTTGACCCATTTTTCATATCCACCATCTTTCTATATCGCGTCATATCCTAAGCAAGAGGAAATGAATGCTATTGGTTGGGACCAGAGCGGGGGTGGGGAATGAATGCTATTGGTTTTTACCAAAACACATTTCACGATGATTGAAAGAAGACTTTAAACTAGCGACTGGAAGAATATAATCAAGTCTAAAGTTTGTCAGAAACCCATCCGCTTGCATTGAGAGTTATTTCACCAGCATGAGTAAAACAGTGACACTAGAGGCCATTCATATGAACTGCTACTTCCTATATAGACTCAAGTTCAAAGACGGATGCTGGACCCTTGATGTTGACGTACATTTATAACATTAAAAGTGTTTTTCTTCATTCTCTTCACTTCAGTGTGTAAATATTTATATAGATGTCTATGTGGAGTGTGTAGTACCTCATAAACTCTTTAGTCTTGGTAGATTCCTGAACTCCCTTAGAGATCACCAACAGGAAGTCTTGTGTCAGGACAAAAGGAACTCGTTCTCTCTTGTATCCAAACTTCTTCTTCTTGTGGTCCAAGAAATGACCGAAGTCTATGTGGAACAACTGGTAGAGAGACATGATGAATGAATGAGAGAGAGAGAGAGAGAGAGAGAGAGAGAGAGAGAGAGAGAGAGAGAGAGAGAGAGAGAGAGAGAGAGAGAGAGAGAGAGAGAGAGAGAGAGAGAGAGAGAGAGGGAGGAGGGGTTTAAATATCTGATAGA
>NC_137620.1:51405458-51410458 GCF_963280865.1 Gymnoscopelus braueri | reverse complement strand
CAGACAGGTATTCAGACAGACAGACAGACAGACAGACAGACAGACAGACAGACAGACAGACAGACAGACAGACAGACAGACAGGTATTCAGACAGACAGACAGACAGACAGACAGACAGACAGACAGACAGACAGACAGACAGACAGACAGACAGACAGACAGACAGACAGACAGACAGACAGACAGACAGACAGGTATTCAGACAGACAGACAGACAGACAGACAGACAAACAAACAGGTATTCAGACAGACAGACAGACAGACAGACAGACAGACAGACAGACAGACAGACAGACAGACAGACAGACAGACAGACAGACAGACAGACAGACAGACAGGTATTCAGACATACAGGTATTCAGACAGACAGACAGACAGACAGACAGACAGACAGACAGACAGACAGACAGACAGACAGACAGACAGACAGACAGGTATTCAGACAGACAGACAGACAGACAGACAGACAGACAGACAGACAGACAGACAGACAGACAGACAGACAGACAGACAGACAGACAGACAGACAGACAGACAGACAGACAGACAGACAGACAGACATTCAGACAGACAGACAGACAGACAGACAGACAGACAGACAGACAGACAGACAGACAGACAGACAGACAGACAGGTATTCAGACAGACAGACAGACAGACAGACAGACAGACAGACAGACAGACAGCTACCTGTCTGTTGAGGTGTTTCAGGTACATCCCACAGGTTCTGCAGAACGCCTCCAACAACAAACCAAACCTCCTGGAGACCGTTTTATTATGCATCTCTGACCTGAAAGTAATAGAGTCAAAATACTGTTTTATTATGCATCTCTGACCTGAAAGTAATAGAGTAAAAATACTGTTTTTATTATGCATCTCTGACCTGAAAGTAATAGAGTCAAAATACTGTTTTATTATGCATCTCTGACCTGAAAGTAATAGAGTAAAAATACTGTTTTATTATGCGTCTCTGACCTGAAAGTAATAGAGTAAAAATACTGTTTTATTATGCGTCTCTGACCTGAAAGTAATAGAGTAAAAATACTGTTTTATTATGCATCTTTGACCTTAAAGTAATAGAGTAAAAATGATGTTTTATTATGCGTCTCTGACCTGAAAGTAATAGAGTAAAAATACTGTTTTATTATGCGTCTTTGACCTGAAAGTAATAGAGTAAAAATACAGTTTTATTATGCTTCTCTGACCTGAAAGTAATAGAGTAAAAATACTGTTTTATTATGCGTCTTTGACCTGAAAGTAATAGAGTAAAAATACAGTTTTATTATGCATCTCTGACCTGAAAGTAATACAGTAAAAATACTGTTTTATTATGCATCTCTGACCTGAAAGTAATAGAGTAAAAATACTGTTTTATTATGCATCTCTGACCTGAAAGTAATAGAGTAAAAATGCAGTTTTATTATGCGTCTCTGACCTGAAAGTAATAGAGTAAAAATGCTGTTTTATTATGCGTCTCTGACCTGAAAGTAATAGAGTAAAAATACTGTTTTATTATGCGTCTTTGACCTGAAAGTAATAGAGTAAAAATACTGTTTTATTATGCGTCTCTGACCTGAAAGTAATAGAGTAAAAATACTGTTTTATTATGCATATCTAATCTAAGCCTATTTAAAAATGTTCACATGTTTGATTGTCCATGATCCATCCTTTTAGTTGGACCTTGTTAAGGTCCAACTAAAGTAACAAGCAACGCTGGTCATGTCTATCTGTCTAATGTCTATCTGTCTAATGTCTATCTGTCTAATGTCTATCTGTCTAATGTCTATCTGTCTCATGTCTATCTGTCTATCTGTCTATCTGTCTAATGTCTATCTGTCTAATGTCTATCTGTCTAATGTCTATCTGTCTAATGTCTATCTGTCTAATATCTATCTGTCTAATGTCTATCTGTCTAATGTCTATCTGTCTAATGTCTATCTGTCTAATGTCTATCTGTCTAATGTCTATCTGTCTAATATCTATCTGTCTAATATCTATCTGTCTAATGTCTATCTGTCTAATGTCTATCTGTCTAATGTCTATCTGTCTAATATCTATCTGTCTAATGTCTATCTGTCTAATGTCTATCTGTCTATCTGTCTATCTGTCTAATGTCTATCTGTCTAATGTCTATCTGTCTAATGTCTATCTGTCTAATATCTATCTGTCTAATATCTATCTGTCTAATATCTATCTGTCTAATGTCTATCTGTCTAATGTCTATCTGTCTATCTGTCTAATGTCTATCTGTCTAATGTCTATCTGTCTAATGTCTATCTGTCTAATGTCTATCTGTCTAATGTCTATCTGTCTAATGTCTATCTGTCTAATGTCTATCTGTCTAATGTCTATCTGTCTATCTGTCTAATGTCTATCTGTCTAATGTCTATCTGTCTAATGTCTATCTGTCTAATGTCTATCTGTCTAATGTCTATCTGTCTATCTGTCTATCTGTCTAATGTCTATCTGTCTAATGTCTATCTGTCTAATGTCTATCTGTCTAATGTCTATCTGTCTAATGTCTATCTGTCTATCTGTCTATCTGTCTAATATCTATCTGTCTAATGTCTATCTGTCTAATGTCTATCTGTCTAATGTCTATCTGTCTATCTGTCTAATGTCTATCTGTCTAATGTCTATCTGTCTAATGTCTATCTGTCTAATGTCTATCTGTCTAATGTCTATCTGTCTATCTGTCTAATGTCTATCTGTCTAATGTCTATCTGTCTAACTGTCTAACTGTCTAATGTCTATCTGTCTAATGTCTATCTGTCTAATGTCTATATGTCTAATGTCTATCTGTCTATCTGTCTAATGTCTATCTGTCTAATGTCTATCTGTCTAATGTCTATCTGTCTAATGTCTATCTGTCTATCTGTCTAATGTCTATCTGTCTATCTGTCTATCTGTCTAATGTCTATCTGTCTAATGTCTATCTGTCTAATGTCTATCTGTCTAATGTCTATCTGTCTAATGTCTATCTGTCTATCTGTCTAATGTCTATCTGTCTAATGTCTATCTGTCTAATGTCTATCTGTCTAATGTCTATCTGTCTAATGTCTATCTGTCTAATGTCTATCTGTCTATCTGTCTAATGTCTATCTGTCTATCTGTCTAATGTCTATCTGTCTAATGTCTATCTGTCTAATGTCTATCTGTCTAATGTCTATCTGTCTATCTGTCTAATGTATATCTGTCTATCTGTCTATCTGTCTATCTGTCTATCTGTCTATCTGTCTAATGTCTATCTGTCTAACTGTCTAACTGTCTAATGTCTATCTGTCTAATGTCTATCTGTCTAATGTCTATCTGTCTATCTGTCTAATGTCTATCTGTCTAATGTCTATCTGTCTATCTGTCTAACATCTATCTGTCTAATGTCTATCTGTCTAATGTCTATCTGTCTAACTGTCTAACTGTCTAATGTCTATCTGTCTAATGTCTATCTGTCTAATATATATCTGTCTAACTGTCTAACTGTCTAATGTCTATCCACAGGTTCAATTTACTGTCTAATGTCTATCCACAGGTTTAATTTACTGTCTAATGTCTATCTGTCTCATGTCTAGACTGTCTAATGTCTATCCACAGGTTTAATTTACTGTCTAATGTCTATCCACAGGTTTCCAGCAGAGGGAGCAGGGCGTCAGTTATTGATTTCAGCGGTTTACAATTCCAAACATGCAAACATGACCCGCTTTAATTACTTCAGTCTATATTAGTAGCTTAATGACTAGTATTAACATTGTATTATCTTTTTATGTCCAATACATTTGTATTTAAGTTCATAAAGTTAACGTAAGTATAACTAAATGCATTTGAAATTAAATAAAAATGATACTTTTCAGGATTCCAATAAAAAAATAGCAAGAATAGCAGATCTACAAGATCGGCTATTTTTGCTACTTTTATGTGAATGGCATTTTTAAAAGTTAAAATACAGAGATAAAAGGTGTCTGTCCGACAGTACATGCAATGTGTCCCTCTGGAGTGAGTGTGGAAATAATAGTGGCCCTCTAGTCTACATCATCAAAGTTACATCACCCCTGTGTTAGTGGGTAGATTGCTACAAATTGCGCTTCCTTGAACTGAAAGGGAATTCATCAGTAACTAGTACTGTAATTAGTTACAGTAGGTAACTAGTACTGTAATTAGTTACAGTATGTAACTAGTACTGTAATTAGTTACAGTATGTAACTAGTACTGTAATTACTTACAGTATGTAACTAGTACTGCAGTGTTCTGTACCGCCATGATGCTTGGAGTAGAAGTACAGGTATTTCTATGAAGTAATTGAGTATTCTTACTTCAGATGCCAGAAGAAGAAGTGTCCTATTCTCTGATTGGTCAGAGCTTTCTTGATCAGGAAACGAGCCATTGGGTTGTCCAGATACATCTCGAACTTCAATACCTAAACACACACACACACACACACACACACACACACACACACACACACACACACACACACACACACACACACACACACACACACACACACACACACACACACACACACACACACACACACACACACACACACACACACACGTTTACCTTGTATCCTATAGTTTCAAATATACATATTATTATTATAGATATTATATTGTTTAGACTGATGGTAGGTTCATAGTTTACCTGGTATCCTATAGTTTACTGAGACACTACACTGTCTCTCTGTATTCTATGATCCTATAGTTTACTGAGACACTACACTGTCTCTGTGTATTCTATGATCCTATAGTTTACTGAGACACTACACTGTCTCTGTGTATTCTATGATCCTATAGTTTACTGAGACACTACACTGTCTCTGTGTATTCTATGATCCTATAGTTTACTGAGACACTACACTGTCTCTATGTATTCTATGTAATTGTTTACAGTGTTTATTTTAAGTTATATTATATTATATTATTATATATTGTTATGTTATTGTCATGACCTGTCTGTATATATACTTTTATTTTGTAGTACTGTCCTAGTGTTTCCTGTCTGC
>NC_137620.1:51397958-51400458 GCF_963280865.1 Gymnoscopelus braueri | reverse complement strand
AGAGAGAGAGAGAGAGAGACAGAGAGAGAGAGAGAGAGAGAGAGAGAGAGAGACACACACACAGAGACAGAGACAGAGACAGAGATAGATTTAGTTAGTCAGGGATCATTTATATAGTTTTTTATTGGTATAAAACCTTAAAGACTTCTTATCCTATGGAACATTCCGGCCCGTGGGGTCAGCAGATGTTTTCTACTGTCTGTGTATCAACTACAGTTTCAGAAGGGCCGGCCACACGGGGGCGCCACAGGGCAGCTGTTATTTCAGCACCATGGACAGAGCTGTTTAGAGATTTGACCATAGATATAGAAACCTAGATCCTCATAGATATAGAAACCTAGATCCTCATTCCTCTGCAGTTCATTGGAGCAACTGGTATCGCGGCCGTCATTTTAGCGTAGACTCAAAGTGACTACTGGCCAATCACAGCACTCACAGCGCGTTGACTACTGGCCAATCACAGTGCGTCTTTTCCGGGACTTGTCAGTGCAATGGTTCTCAACCAGTGGTCCGGGGACCACCAGTGGTCCTTGAGGGGGGTTGATAACCAAATGGACCCTTATAGATCTTTAAATCTTGAGTATAACATTTCACACTCTCAAGAGTCAAATTGTTAAACATCTGCATTACTTACTAAACAAGTACACAATTAGAGAACGAAAATAATTGTTATTTTGACAACATCTTATAGAACGATAACAACATATTCTAAGTTTTGGGTGTGAGAGGCAGGCTAAAGCTCATCAAACGGTGTTCTGTGGCTCAAATGCCGAATAAATAATGGACCTTGATATGAAAAAGGTTGAAAACCACTGTTCTGATGCATTAATGTCCATTGAAGCAGACGGTCTCTCCACAATTAAAATCATCACAACTCCCTGAATTTTCAACCTATTTTCAAGGGTTAAGTTTGTCACAAATGCGAGACATGGAGTTATGGATCCAGTAGGCGTAGGTCTATAATTTGGTTACATCTAAATTGCATATTTTCATACCAAAATACTTTCAAGTAACAGTAATAGTCACAAAATATTTTTCTCTCCATTCACTGACAGACTACATGAAATCTGCTGGCCACATTGCAGAATAGCCTTTATCCAACATCCTTAATGTTAGCTATTCAGGTCAGAACAGCGATATCAACTTAGAAAGACCATGTCTCTAGGAACCTGTTTGAACTGCAGTAAAAGATGATTTATTATTGTACAAATCCAGAGTGTGGAGTTTGCCAAGTTCCAACTAACTGGATGCTGCGTAGCTGCTGCCTTTTAAAGGGTTAAGAGCTGGGTTACAAAAGGACCCGCCCCCACCTGGCTCTGATTGGCCTACCGAACGCCCCCTTCTGTGACACACGCGGAAGCTTCAGGGAAGCTTGCCTACGCTAAAATGGCGCCCGAGATACCAATGCCTCAGAGCCGAAGGACGCGTCTACCTTTATATGTCTATGGATTTGACCCTCAGGGGAACCTCTTCCTGTTTGAGGGAAGAGGTGAAGGGTGCTAACAAGACTAGACTAGACTAGACTAGACTAGACGTAGACTAGACGTAGACTAGACTAGACTAGACTAGACTAGACTAGACTAGATCTAGACTAGACTAGACTAGACTAGACTAGACTAGACTAGACTAGACTAGACTAGACTAGACTAGATCTAGACTAGACTAGACTAGACTAGACTAAACTAAAGTTAGCGTACTCCTTTAGCTTAGCGGTCACATAACGCCAGGCCAGGCCATCTAGGGACTGAGAAGCCAGGCCAGCAGAAGCTGCTTTCATGTGTGTGAGGACTTCATTGGCAAAACGACTAAGAGCACAAAGTCAAGTCCAGGTTCATCAAACTGTACTTCAGTACTTGTTGGGGATGTAAACAGGAAGTGTTATGGATGTAAACAGGAAGTGTTGGGGATGTAAACAGGAAGTGTTGGGGGATGTAAACAGGAAGTGTTGGGGATGTAAACAGGAAGTGTTGGGGATGTAAACAGGAAGTGTTATGGATGTAAACAGGAAGTGTTGGGGATGTAAACAGGAAGTGTTGGGGGATGTAAACAGGAAGTGTTGGGGATGTAAACAGGAAGGGTTGGGGGAGGTAAACAGGAAGTGTTGGGGATGTAAACAGGAAGTGTTGGGGATGTAAACAGGAAGTGTTGGGGGATGTAAACAGGAAGTGTTAGGGGATGTAAACAGGAAGTGTTGGGGGATGTAAACAGGAAGTGTTGGGGATGTAAACAGGAAGTGTTATGGATGTAAACAGGAAGTGTTGGGGATGTAAACAGGAAGTGTTGGGGGATGTAAACAGGAAGTGTTGGGGATGTAAACAGGAAGTGTTGGGGGATGTAAACAGGAAGTGTTGGGGATGTAAACAGGAAGTGTTATGGATGTAAACAGGAAGTGTTGGGGATGTAAACAGGAAGTGTTGGGGGATGTAAACAGGAAGTGTTGGGGATGTAAACAGGAAGTGTTGGGGGATGTAAACAGGAAGTGTTGGGGATGTAAACAGGA
>NC_137620.1:51375458-51392958 GCF_963280865.1 Gymnoscopelus braueri | reverse complement strand
CACATAGACACCCACTGTACACCTTATTGCATGTACACACCTCTATTTGAGGTTTTAGCTTTTCAACAGGCTCTATGCATAGCAGCCATATTGTAAATAAATTGGTCCTCTTCCTTACTTCCTTCAAAGGTGTTACAATGATACTAATGAAGGCTCTGTTCCATTTAGTGTAACACAGTGGTTCTAATGAAGGCTCTGTTCCATTTAGTGTAACACAGTGGTTCTAATGAAGGCTCTGTTCCATTTAGTGTAGCACAGTGGTTCTAATGAAGGCTCTGTTTCATTTAGTGTAACACAGTGGTTCTAATGAAGGCTCTGTTCCATTTAGTGTAGCACAGTGGTTCTAATGAAGGCTCTGTTCCATTTAGTGTAACACAGTGGTTCTAATGAAGGCTCTGTTCCATTTAGTGTAACACAGTGGTTCTAATGAAGGCTCTGTTCCATTTAGTGTAACACAGTGGTTCTAATGAAGGCTCTGTTCCATTTAGTGTAGCACAGTGGTTCTAATGAAGGCTCTGTTCCATTTAGTGTAACACAGTGGTTCTAATGAAGGCTCTGTTCCATTTAGTGTAACACAGTGGTTCTAATGAAGGCTCTGTTCCATTTAGTGTAACAGTGGTTCTAATGAAGGCTCTGTTCCATTTAGTGTAGCACAGTGGTTCTAATGAAGGCTCTGTTCCATTTAGTGTAGCACAGTGGTTCTAATGAAGGCTCTGTTCCATTTAGTGTAACACAGTGGTTCTAATGAAGGCTCTGTTCCATTTAGTGTAACACAGTGGTTCTAATGAAGGCTCTGTTCCATTTAGTGTAACAGTGGTTCTAATGAAGGCTCTGTTCCATTTAGTGTAGCACAGTGGTTCTAATGAAGGCTCTGTTCCATTCAGTGTAGCACAGTGGTTCTAATGAAGGCTCTGTTCCATTTAGTGTAACACAGTGGTTCTAATGAAGGCTCTGTTCCATTTAGTGTAGCACAGTGGTTCTAATGAAGGCTCTGTTCCATTTAGTGTAACACAGTGGTTCTAATGAAGGCTCTGTTCCATTTAGTGTAACAGTGGTTCTAATGAAGGCTCTGTTCCATTTAGTGTAGCACAGTGGTTCTAATGAAGGCTCTGTTCCATTTAGTGTAGCACAGTGGTTCTAATGAAGGCTCTGTTCCATTTAGTGTAGCACAGTGGTTCTAATGAAGGCTCTGTTCCATTTAGTGTAACACAGTGGTTCTAATGAAGGCTCTGTTCCATTTAGTGTAACACAGTGGTTCTAATGAAGGCTCTGTTCCATTTAGTGTAGCACAGTGGTTCTAATGAAGGCTCTGTTCCATTTAGTGTAGCACAGTGGTTCTAATGAAGGCTCTGTTCCATTTAGTGTAGCACAGTGGTTCTAATGAAGGCTCTGTTCTATTCAGTGTAGCACAGTGGTTCTAATGAAGGCTCTGTTCCATTTAGTGTAGCACAGTGGTTCTAATGAAGGCTCTGTTCCATTTAGTGTAACACAGTGGTTCTAATGAAGGCTCTGTTCCATTTAGTGTAACACAGTGGTTCTAATGAAGGCTCTGTTCCATTTAGTGTAGCACAGTGGTTCTAATGAAGGCTCTGTTCCATTTAGTGTAGCACAGTGGTTCTAATGAAGGCTCTGTTCCATTTAGTGTAGCACAGTGGTTCTAATGAAGGCTCTGTTCTATTCAGTGTAGCACAGTGGTTCTAATGAAGGCTCTGTTCCATTTAGTGTAGCACAGTGGTTCTAATGAAGGCTCTGTTCCATTTAGTGTAACACAGTGGTTCTAATGAAGGCTCTGTTCCATTTAGTGTAACACAGTGGTTCTAATGAAGGCTCTGTTCCATTTAGTGTAACACAGTGGTTCTAATGAAGGCTCTGTTCCATTTAGTGTAGCACAGTGGTTCTAATGAAGGCTCTGTTCCATTTAGTGTAACACAGTGGTTCTAATGAAGGCTCTGTTCCATTTAGTGTAACACAGTGGTTCTAATGAAGGCTCTGTTCCATTTAGTGTAACACAGTGGTTCTAATGAAGGCTCTGTTCCATTTAGTGTAACACAGTGGTTCTAATGAAGGCTCTGTTCCATTTAGTGTAGCACAGTGGTTCTCAAACCTTTTAATTTCAAGGACCCCCATAGCTCTGAGACCCTAAGGGTGCATTTAGTTACATTCATACACTCTCAGAGTTACAGACCTGTAAGGGTCCATTTGGAACCCCCTCAAGGACCCATGAGGGTCCCTGGACCACACTTTGAGACCCACTGGCTCATTAGTGTCATTGTAACAACCAGAATGGAACAGAGCCTTCATGTCGTTCTAATAAAGCTTTCGACTTCTGAGTCGACTTCTAAAATCTAAACACAACATGAATTTAACATGAATTTAAAAAATCAGCACACACACACACACACACACACACACACACACACACACACACACACACACACACACACACACACACACACACACACACACACACACACACACACACACACACACACACACACACACACAGTCTTACCTTGAGTGTGTATTTCTGCTTGGAGTTTGAGGGAGACACGATGACCCAGATGGTTACTATTAACCTGCCTGGAGAGACAGACAGACAGACAGACAGACAGACAGACAGACAGACAGACAGACAGACAGACAGACAGACAGACAGACAGACAGACAGACAGACAGATAGATTAGCATACCTGTAGGATACTCCACAGTAAATATGCTAACAAATCAGCGTGGCTGTAGAATAGTCTAGTAAACATACCTGTTGAATACCTGTGGTCAACATGCTAACAGTGAACGTTTATCCAACTTTATCCATGATAAAGTTGAAGAAAACACAAACAAACCATGTGATCTTTGGAAGTTGCTTAACAACCAACTAGGCTGCAGCAAAACATTTAAAACCAGGTTTACAAACATCAACATTAAGTCAGACGACACTCATTACAGACAAGCTGGATGTGGAAAATCACATCAACATCTTGTTTACAACCATAGAGACACTCTATGAACCATATGTCCACAACACTGTCACAACACTGGATAACAAACTGTTTACAACCATAGAGACACTGGATAACAAACTGTCCTCTCAGGGGGCAGGTCAGATGATGATGCTAACGTGCTAACAACGTGCTAACCTTTATCCAGCTTGCTGTATATGTGTTGGAGCAGGTCAGATGATGATGCTAACGTGCTAACAGCGTGCTAACCTTTATCCAGCTTGCTGTAGATGTGTTGGGGCAGGTCAGATGATGATGCTAACGTGCTAACAGCGTGCTAACCTTTATCCAGCTTGCTGTAGATGTGTTGGGGCAGGTCAGATGATGATGCTAACGTGCTAACAGCGTGCTAACCTTTATCCAGCTTGCTGTAGATGTGTTGGGGCAGGTCAGATGATGATGCTAACGTGCTAACAGCGTGCTAACCTTTATCCAGCTTGCTGTAGATGTGTTGGGGCAGGTCAGATGATGATGCTAACGTGCTAACAACATGCTAACCTTTATCCAGCTTGCTGTAGATGTGTTGGAGCAGGTCAGATGATGATGCTAACGTGCTAACAATGTGCTAACCTTTATCCAGCTTGCTGTAGATGTGTTGGGGCAGGTCGGGAGATGACTCAACGTTTGGCGGGTAAACGTAGAGCGCCTGGCTGTGGGCCCCGCCCCCCTCCCTCTCCTCCATGGCCTCTCTGCACACGCTCAGTATGTTCCTCCTGAAGTCCTGAACCTCCGGGTCCTTCAGCATCTCAAACTCACACACCGGCATGCCTATAGCGAACCCTAGTGGGGAGGAGGACACATTACACCTTATTATTATTATTATTATTATTATTATTATTATTATTATTATTATTATTACACTAGCATGCCTATAGCAAACCCTTGTGGGGAGGAGGACACATTACACCTTATTATTATTATTATTATTACACTAGCATGCCTATAGCGAACCCTAGTGGGGAGGAGGACACATTACACCTTATTATTATTATTATTATTATTATTATTATTATTATTATTATTATTATTATTACACTAGCATGCCTATAGTGAACCCTAGTGGAGAGGTGGACACATTACACCTTATTACTATTATTATTATTATTATTATTATTATTATTATTATTATTATTATTACACTAGCATGCCTATAGTGAACCCTAGTGGAGAGGTGGACACATTACACCTTATTACTATTATTATTATTATTACTATTATTATTATTATTATTATTATTATTACATTTATTATTATTATTATTATTATTATTACACGAGCCTATAGTGAACCCTAGTGGAGAGGTGGACACATTACACCTTATCCTACTACTTTAATTAAAACGCCCACGCTGTGGTGTACGTCCCGGGTTGGCCACTCCACCCTCAGACTATTGATCAGTGCTCTGGCTAATGCCTATAGGCTTCTTTCCCCACCTTCAATGTACTTTCATATTGTACAGTTAATATAAAACTACATTATTTTTATTCAGGAACATTTTAGCCACTTTTTTTTGGCCGCTAGGCCCCCACCCTCCTGCTCAGGTGTGACATCATCAAGATCATGTCACCATGACAGACAGACAGACAGACAGACAGACAGACAGACAGGCAGGCAGACAGACAGACAGACAGACAGACAGGCAGGCAGACAGACAGACAGACAGACAGACAGACAGGCAGGCAGACAGACAGGCAGGCAGGCAGGCAGGCAGGCAGGCAGGCAGGCAGGCAGACAGGCAGACAGACAGACAGGCAGGCACTGGCAGACAGACAGACAGACAGACAGACAGACAGACAGACAGGCACTGGCAGACAGACAGACAGACAGACAGACAGACAGACAGACAGACAGACAGACAGACAGACAGACAGACAGGCACTGGCAGACAGGCAGACAGGCAGACAGACAGACAGACAGACAGACAGACAGACAGACAGGCAGACAGGCAGGCAGACAGACAGACAGACAGACAGACAGACAGACAGACAGACAGACAGACAGACAGACAGACAGACAGACAGACAGACAGACAGACAGGCACTGGCAGACAGGCAGACAGACAGACAGACAGACAGACAGACAGACAGGCAGACAGACAGACAGACAGACAGACAGACAGACAGACAGGCACTGGCAGACAGGCAGACAGACAGACAGACAGACAGACAGACAGACAGACAGACAGACAGACAGACAGACAGACAGACAGGTACATACCTATCTCTCTGTTGAGTATCTTCTCCTCTCTGTTTCCTATTGGTTCAATGACCTTTATGATGGGAGGGAGGAAGAGTATTTAGATGTATTGTTTATTGTTTTAATAAGGACTTATAGTATGAGCAGTATAAGACGAGCCCAAAAGGTAGATCTTCATCTAACAGTAGATCACTTGACACACCCCTAAAAATACTCATTTAAATATAGAAAAATATTTATAAACACAAATCACAAAACTCCTCCGTTTTTTTCTGGCATCTGTCACTTGAATTAAGGTGAGTTGATTGATTGACATGAAGAAGGGCCTATCAGCTCCCTTCACGGCTTCTGTAGGCAAACCCCCACAATGCAATGCTTTGTTTCGAAGAGTGTTTCGCACAGCCCAGTGATTAGTTCATGCCCTTAGCCCTATTCTAATACATAGAGTTCAAGTCATTCTAAAACAGTTGACTAAGTTAAAAATGTATGCCTTTAATAAATAGTTGTCCGTCATAAATAGATCTCTAAATAAATAGGTTTTGGAAAAAGACTTATGTTAAAAGTGCATGTCATGGTGTGTTAAAAGGTTAAATTCATTGGAGAGACAGTGGAAAAAAAACATTAACGAGTAGTCATGTAAAACAGGTGTGCCAGTGTTGCTGAGTTTACTGAGCAAAGAGTAAACTAGAAGTAGTTAATGAGGTAATTGATGTTTGTCTTTGATGTTTTTCATTCTGTGGATGTATGATCAAGTGATGTGTGCTGATTGGGGATTTCTCAATTGTAAGAGTGGGGGGAGAGATTATAAAAGAGGGGGATGATTGCTAAAGAGTATTCACCTGTATGACCTGAGTGTTTGACCTGACACAGGTTGGATTATACCAGAAGCCAAGTTGAAGCCTGCTGCTGTTCTGAGGCACAGTGCCTATTTCTAGCAGTTTGTATGACATGTTTGAGTTATAAAAAGTCTTAAGTGAGTGTAAAAGTGTGTTTGTGCTGAGGGAAAAAAGTCAGTTAGTCGCTCAACACGAGGACACCATTGCTGATTTTTAAGGACTGTTTGGAGTGTATTCCTGACGAGGATTGTACCTTCCTGCTGTTTGCTTCACCTCACAAACATTATCACTTCACGAATATTCTACAGAACTGAACTGTGAGTAAAGACTTTTGTGCGCTCGTTTGTCATTAAGGACAGAGGACTGAGGACTCAGTCACCCATCGACCCATCGCTCCACCATCACCACCATCAGGCCTGCAACGTTTGTTGTTTTGTGTGGATGTGTGCGTGTGCACGTGTGTGGGCCCACTGTGTACTGTATCTGCTATTGAGGAATAGTGATAGCCTGTATGTTTTTCTTTGAAACAAGGTAACAGGGATTTTGCATTAAGACATGTAAACATTTTGAATTGGGTTTTGATATTTTGATTTACGCAAGTCAAGTGTGATTTTGGTGTTAAATTGTGAAGACAATTAAGGTTCTCACTTTACATTAGGTAGAGTTCATTTGATTTAATCAGGTTTAAAAGGCCTAAGGCCTACTGGTATTTTCTAAACAAAGGTTTACCTTCGGTATCATTATTTGTTGTATGTCTATTTCATGTTTTTATTTCATGTAAACTTTAAAAAAGGGTAAAAAATATTTTGTAAAACTAACAAACCCTAATAAATTTGATTTACATTTAAAGTGTTGTCTGAGAGAATTATTTGAAATAGGTCTACTGTCAAGTTCATCAGCCTTGTGGTTTATAATATAAATACAGGGTTAAAAAGTAAAAGGTAACGAACTCAAGCGCCCCGTTTATTCCATTCAACACGGTACCGGGGTGCTACATATATATATATATATATATATATATATATATATATATATATATATATATATATACATATATATATATATACATATGTATATATATGGATACACGAGGTAGACGCACGCGGGTACACACGCGCATGTCCGTGCATGTGCACTTTCAGAGCTGTATGAATTTATATTCATATATAAATTGTATAAAGTATATTTAATGACCTTGAGAATGGGGTGGAACATTATATAACAGTATATATATACATGTATATACATTTATACTGTATATACATATATTATGTATATTACATACTGTATAGTATATTTAATGACCTTGAGAATGGGGTGGAACAGGCGAAGGTCACACAGCCTCCGTGACTCGTCATAAAACTCCTCCCTCTCCGCTTCCTGGGTCACGCCCACAAAGATGTAGCACGACTCCTCCTGCGGCCAATCACAGGGAAGAACACACAGGGTCAGATCTGAACCATCCAATCGTGTGTGTGTGTGTGTGTGTGTGTGTGTGTGTGTGTGTCTGTGTGTGTGTGTGTGTGTGTGTGTGTGTGTGTGTGTGTGTGTGTGTGTGTGTGTGTGTGTGTGTGTGTGTGTGTCTGTGTGTGTGTGTGTGTGTGTGTGTGTGTGTGTGTGTGTGTGTGTGTGTGTGTGTGTGTGTGTTCGATTGAATACTTATTAGAAGTTTGCAGAATAAAGCACATTAAATAACAGACATATATATGTTACAGTATGATTGGAGAACCAGTACGATTGAAGAAGGCTCGCTCGTTTTTACCACCCACCCAGCAATTCTGTAGAAGCAACACTAGAGGGAGCCACAAGCCAGGCTTGTGCACAAGCATATATTGCCGCGACCACACACACACGTGCGCGCGTGTGTGACCGGCTTCGAGTGCTATCAATGCATTGAATGGGGAAATAGGCGAGTTTATTAGACCTTTCAATGGGCGAAATAGGCTACTACCTACCCGCGATTTATCAGACCATTCATTCAGGAGCTACTGACCTACTTGGAGGCGGAGCAGTCCGCACAACAATATTTACGATTCTGTGCCTATCGGTACATAACTCAAACGGCGCTGAGTAGGCACAGGCGAACGTCACACCGTTCAGGACGGCAACTCGGTCGCCTTAGCTCCCTCTGTGGTCCTTCACGGGGTGACAGTTCGCCTGTGACTGCGCGCCTCCGTCAGGGTCCAAAACCAAAAGCGAAACCTAAACTGAACTATTAAGTCATGTCAGTTGGTAGGTTAGTATGTCTTGATAACACCCAATGAATGGTCTGATAAATCGTGGGTAGGTAAGTAGGTCGCCTATTTCGCCCATTCAAAGGTCTAATAAACTCGCCTATTTCCCCATTCAATGCAGATAGCATTCGAATCAGGTGGACTGTTAAGATACTTTTATTGTGTTCTGCTGGCTTTTGTTTTAGTTTCTCCCTGACACACACACACACACACACACACACACACACACACGGAGGAGGAGAAGGAGAAGGAGGAGGAGCTCCTCCTCCTCGCGAGCCTCGCTAATAAACCCTGTCTCGAAAAGCCCCGCATCGCCCCGAAGCCCCGTGCCTAAAAACGAGCGCTCTGTCTTCAATCGTACTGGTTCTCCAAACGTACTGTGACATATACACTACTATGCAGAACATCATAAAAACAGTTTAGAAAATAAGAAAAACTAAAAATATATACAGTAAACAGTTAAGGAGAGGTTAGGTTATTGCCTCGTCACTCAAGGGTCCTTCTGGTCGATCGACACGGTCACGACTTTTTTCTGTTCTGGCCCCACAGTGGTGGAATGAACTTCCCACTGATGTCAGGACAGCAGAGTCACTGCCCATCTTTCGCCGCAGGCTGAAAACCCACCTCTTCAGGAAACACTACCCTTCCTCTTTGCCTGACCTACTTGTTGTTAACTAGTTGTACGAACTCTTGTTTTATTGCTGTATTGTTTTATTGGATCTTGTTTAGTCGATACACTTATTTGTTTTAGCTCGTGCTCATTTTATTTAGCTATTTTGTCTCATCTGTTTAAGAAAGTAGGTAGCTGATATATTGCACTTTTACCTTAGCGCTAGGTATACTCTTGGTTGCTTGTTTTTGCAGGAAATGCACTTAAGACTTCTGGTGATTAGTAGTTTCGTTACCTACCTATGTTGAATGTACTTATTGTAAGTCGCTTTGGATAAAAGCGTCTGCTAAATGACTGTAATGTAATGTAATGTAATGTTATGATTCCATACAGGGGCCAGTTTAAATTGCATCCTCCTGAAGTATTCTTTAGGGCAGTTCTGAAGGAGAGTAGGGTTTTACACTCCTTCACTACTTTTGGACGGGCATTCCACATTTTGGTGGCATAGCAGGAGAACGAGTTCAACCCCTTGTTTGTGCCAAATCTGGGTTGGACGTGATCAGTGGAGCTACCTCTGGTGTTGTGATTGTGGACTTTTATGAAGTAGTTTGACAGGTACATGAGTATCTTAACGTTGTGGTGTATCGTATGGGTGTCTGTTAGGTGTGTAGTACCTGTAACAGTGTGTACAGAGGATACTTCCTGGCTTCAGAGAACAGCTGTTGTTTGATGTTTGTCAACGGAGCTTCTCTGAGACACTCTAATGACACTAACATGCCTGTAATACACAATACATTATGTTAGAACAACACTACACATTCTAATGAAACTAACATACCGGTAATACACAACCATTATAATGTAACTTATTAGAACACTACACACTCTAATGACACTAACATGCCTGTAATACACAATACATTGTGTTAGAACAACACTAAACAGTAAACACGTCTACACAACACTAACATAAACTGTTATAAACAATACATTATGTTAGTACAACACTACACACTTCTACACAACACTAACATACCTGTAATACACAATACATGACGTTATTATTTTATTTATACGTTTATTTGGGAGGGACAGAATATATTAATGAACGCCTGCACATACAATGCAAAGTAAATACGCCGGATTTAGGAAGAATGCTAGTTTCCATCCGTAGTCCTCATACAGAAAACAAGCAAGATTACTAAAGAACACATATAATATAAACATTACTAAAGAACTCATATAATATAAACATTACTAAAGAACACATATAATATAAACATTACTAAAGAACACATATAATATAAACATTACTAAAGAACACATATAATATAAACATTACTAAAGAACACATATAATATAAACATTACTAAGAGGGTACAAACAGTCTTATCTTTAAGGTCCTACAAGATCATTTAGAAAACCTGTGAAATGGTTACACACCATGGATGGATGGATGGATGGATGGATGGATGGATGGATGGATGGAGAGTAGATCAGATCTGGCAGACCATTAGGTAAACAGATAGATATTAGATATATATATATAACAGTATATAACAGTAGATAATCAGGAGTGTAGCCTACTACCGGTGGAAACTCCCCCCTGTCAGGTGATAAGAAGCTACGTCCTACTGGGGAAACTCCCCCCTGTCAGGTGATAAGAAGCTACGTCCTACTGGGGAAACTCCCCCCTGTCAGGTGATAAGAAGCTACGTCCTACTGGGGAAACTCCCCCCTGTCAGGTGATAAGAAGCTACGTCCTACCGGGGAAACTCCCCCCCTGTCAGGTGATAAGAAGCTACGTCCTACCGGGGAACCCTGTCAGTTGATAAGAAGCTACGTCCTACCGGGGAAACCCCCCCCTGTCAGGTGATAAGAAGCTGCGTCCTACCGGGGAAACTCCCCCCCTGTCAGGTGATAAGAAGCTACGTCCTACCGGGGAACCCTGTCAGTTGATAAGAAGCTACGTCCTACCGGGGAAACCCCCCCCTGTCAGGTGATAAGAAGCTACGTCCTACCGGGGAAACCCCCCCCTGTCAGGTGATAAGAAGCTACGTCCTACCGGGGAAACTCCCCCCTGTCAGGTGATAAGAAGCTACGTCCTACCGGGGAAACTCTCCCCTGTCAGGTGATAAGAAGCTACGTCCTACCAGGGAAACTCTCCCCTGTCAGGTGATAAGTAATCTCTCAAAAACAGATTCTGCTCTCCGCTTGAATCTGTCGGGGGGGGTTCGTCATAACGTGTAAAAGTGGGCGTGCCTTCAGATCAGGAAGCAGGCCACGCTTTACCCAATCAAATGTAGTGGGCGATTTACTTTCTGCTCTCGCTTCCCACTGAGAACAAACCGAAACTCATTTAACAATAGCGTCCTCGGAGCAGACAAAACCACGGAAAGATATTCACATTTTAACTTGCTCTTTCATCATAGAAACAAGTGGGCTTATAACCAAAACGATCCATGTTCTCTGGAGAAGTGGTGTTAGTGTTCCGTGTAGAAATATTGTTAGTGGGAATGAAAACATAGTCGCACCACCGGAAGTGATGCGCTGAAGGCAGACCAAAACCCTGGTTTCCTTGCGTACGGGTGCTACGTTTTCTTCCTCCCAGAGCCAACTGAGATAGTCAAAAACAGCAGAGGGGGCTGTTTTTCCTTTTCATTTGGCGCTGGGTTCCCAGATTGGGTGATAAGAAGCTACGTTCTACCAGGGAAACTCTCCCCTGTCAGGTGATAAGAAGGTCAGTTGGCTCTCATGCATTGAAGGAGGCATGAGCTCGGCCCTGGGCTCCCTAGGCTGTGGGGGAGTGTAGCACCCAGGATCACAGAAAATTGGCACCGGGTGGAAACAAAAGGCTTACAAAATCGTGGGATAAAAAAAAGAAAAAGGCATTTTGTTCAAAACGGAGCACTCCTGCAAACTTTAGATCTGAAAATCTGAAAGACCCGTTTGGTGTGATGACTATAGAGATACTGTGATGACTATAGAGATACTGTGATGACTATAGAGATACTGTGATGACTATAGATATACTGTGATGACTATAGAGATACTGTGATGACTATAGAGATACTGTGATGACTATAGACTATAGATATACTGTGATGACTATAGAGATACTGTGATGACTATAGAGATACTGGCCCTCATTCATCAACGGAGCGTATAAACCGGCGTATATTTTTCCATATATTCGGCCCTACGCCAACGTCGAAGTGCACATTTATCAACGAATCCTACACAGCCGATCCGAGCGTACATTTGGTCCCAGCCTTGATAAATGTCACGGCTGAAACCGAGCGTCATTTAAATAACACGCCCTTAAATATTCTGGAAACACCCCGATTTTACGACATGAAGAACCGAAAAGAAAGAGTTTCGCCGGCTCGCCTCGCCTCGCTGCCTGTCAAGTCACACACACGCACACGCACACACCTCTCTCTCTCTTTCTCTCTCTCTCTCTCTCACACACACACACACACACACGCCCAACTGTGTCTTTCATGTAATCCGTAGCGGTACAATCTTTGTCACGTAGGCTTGTAGCCTACATGAATGACATATTATGATACCAATCACATCGCCATGAATGGAATACGTTTGCATATTAATTTATTTACCCCATACCGAGCATTGCGCGTTCGAGTTACACTAAAATAAAGCAGTCAGACTCGGGCAGGCTGCAGTGATTCCGTGCCGCCACGTTAATAAGAGATTGGAGCGTCGGGTTTATATCGTTAACCCAGCCAGGTTGTAGTCTTCAAAACTCTCTATGACATAACTCCATACCAATGGACAAGCTTCTGTAAGTTTGTACACCTCACTGTCCATGAAAAGATGTTCGGGAGTCCCGAAAATGCGCTCGCAGAAGTGCTCGTATATTTTGAAAATAGCAGATCTACAAGCTCACAACGCGTCGTGATGCGACCCGTTGTGAGCTTGCAGATCTGCTATTTTAAAATAGCCAATGCAGCCAGATCTGCAAGCTTAACCGAATGACTGTTAAAGCAGTTTGTTTAAATTACTTTATAAAATGTTATATTTTCACAGGGATTATTTATTAGTGTAGATATACATTTAGGAGTGGATTATGTGTCCAGATGCCTGTCAGACAGTCAGACAATGTTGCTCCGCAGGTCTAGAATGGAATAAACGGGTGCAGCCAAAGTCAACAACTGCTCTCTACCAGACGTGAGATTTCAGCGTATGGTAGGATAAAGCCCACGTCAGGATATATTGATAAATACGCCCATTATTTGGGCTGCGCCGCGTTGATAAATGAGGGCCACTGTGATGACTATAGAGATACTGTGATGGCTATAGAGATACTGTGATGACTATAGAGATACTGTGATGACTATAGACTATAGATATACTGTGATGACTATAGACTATAGATATACTGTGATGACTATAGAGATACTGTGATGACTATAGAGATACTGTGATGACTATAGAGATACTGTGATGACTATAGAGATACTGTGATGACTATAGAGATACTGTGATGACTATAGACTATAGATATACTGTGATGACTATAGACTATAGATATACTGTGATGACTATAGAGATACTGTGATGACTATAGAGATACTGTGATGACTATAGAGATACTGTGATGACTATAGAGATACTGTGATGACTATAGAGATACTGTGATGACTATAGAGATACTGTGATGACTATAGACTATAGAGATACTGTGATGACTATAGAGATACTGTGATGACTATAGAGATACTGTGATGACTATAGAGATACTGTGATGACTATAGACTATAGAGATACTGTGATGACTATAGAGATACTGTGATGACTATAGAGATACTGTGATGACTATAGAGATGCTGTGATGACTATAGACTATAGAGATACTGTGATGACTATAGAGATACTGTGATGACTATAGAGATACTGTGATGACTATAGAGATGTTAATGGTCCATTGTGTGACCCGTATAGTAGCCTACTGTAGGTGTAGACATACTGTCAGATGTTTTGTCTGAAGCAGAGAGAATGTTTGTCTGAAGCAGAGAGAATGTTTTGTCTGAAGCAGAGAGAATGTTTGTCTGAAGCAGAGAGAATGTTTGTCTGAAGCAGAGAGAATGTTTGTCTGAAGCAGAGAGAATGTTTGTCTGAAGCAGAGAGAATGTTTTGTCTGAAGCAGAGAGAATGTTTGTCTGAAGCAGAGAGAATGTTTGTCTGAAGCAGAGAGAATGTTTGTCTGAAGCAGAGAGAATGTTTGTCTGAAGCAGAGAGAATGTTTGTCTGAAGCAGAGAGAATGTTTGTCTGAAGCAGAGAGAATGTTTGTCTGAAGCAAAGAGAATGTTTGTCTGAAGCAGAGAGAATGTTTGTCTGAAGCAGAGAGAATGTTTGTCTGAAGCAGAGAGAATGTTTGTCTGAAGCAGAGAGAATGTTTTGTCTGAAGCAGAGAGAATGTTTGTCTGAAGCAGAGAGAATGTTTGTCTGAAGCAGAGAGAATGTTTGTCTGAAGCAGAGAGAATGTTTGTCTGAAGCAGAGAGAATGTTTATCTGAAGCAGAGAGAATGTTTTGTCTGAAGCAGAGAGAATGTTTGTCTGAAACAGAGAGAATGTTTGTCTGAAGCAGAGAGAATGTTTGTCTGAAGCAGAGAGAATGTTTGTCTGAAACAGAGAGAATGTTTGTCTGAAGCAGAGAGAATGTTTGTCTGAAGCAGAGAGAATGTTTGTCTGAAACAGAGAGAATGTTTGTCTGAAGCAGAGAGAATGTTTGTCTGAAGCAGAGAGAATGTTTGTCTGAAACAGAGAGAATGTTTGTCTGAAGCAGAGAGAATGTTTGTCTGAAACAGAGAGAATGTTTGTCTGAAACAGAGAGAATGTTTGTCTGAAGCAGAGAGAATGTTTGTCTGAAGCAGAGAGAATGTTTGTCTGAAACAGAGAGAATGTTTGTCTGAAGCAGAGAGAATGTTTGTCTGAAACAGAGAGAATGTTTGTCTGAAACAGAGAGAATGTTTGTCTGAAGCAGAGAGAATGTTTGTCTGAAGCAGAGAGAATGTTTATCTGAAGCAGAGAGAATGTTTGTCTGAAACAGAGAGAATGTTTGTCTGAAGCAGAGAGAATGTTTATCTGAAACAGAGAGAATGTTTGTCTGAAACAGAGAGAATGTTTGTCTGAAGCAGAGAGAATGTTTGTCTGAAGCAGAGAGAATGTTTGTCTGAAGCAGAGAGAATGTTTGTCTGAAACAGAGAGAATGTTTGTCTGAAGCAGAGAGAATGTTTGTCTGAAGCAGAGAGAATGTTTGTCTGAAACAGAGAGAATGTTTGTCTGAAGCAGAGAGAATGTTTGTCTGAAGCAGAGAGAATGTTTGTCTGAAACAGAGAGAATGTTTGTCTGAAGCAGAGAGAATGTTTGTCTGAAACAGAGAGAATGTTTGTCTGAAACAGAGAGAATGTTTGTCTGAAGCAGAGAGAATGTTTGTCTGAAGCAGAGAGAATGTTTGTCTGAAACAGAGAGAATGTTTGTCTGAAGCAGAGAGAATGTTTGTCTGAAACAGAGAGAATGTTTGTCTGAAACAGAGAGAATGTTTGTCTGAAGCAGAGAGAATGTTTGTCTGAAACAGAGAGAATGTTTGTCTGAAACAGAGAGAATGTTTGTCTGAAGCAGAGAGAATGTTTGTCTGAAACAGAGAGAATGTTTGTCTGAAACAGAGAGAATGTTTGTCTGAAACAGAGAGAATGTTTGTCTGAAACAGAGAGAATGTTTGTCTGAAACAGAGAGAATGTTTTGTCTGAAACAGAGAGAATGTTTTGTCTGAAGCAGAGAGAATGTTTGTCTGAAGCAGAGAGAATGTTTATCTGAAACAGAGAGAATGTTTTGTCTGAAGCAGAGAGAATGTTTGGATAATGGATTGATGAACTAATTAAATGACAGAGGAGACGTCTGCATGGTTGGTCTTGTGGATTCTATACAGATATAGATAGATATAATAGTATATATTAGATTTGACAGACCGTTAGGTAAACAGATAGATATAATAGTATATATTAGATCTGACAGACCGCTAGGTAAACAGATAGATATAATAGTATATATTAGATCTGACAGACCGTTAGGTAAACAGATAGATATAATAGTATATATTAGATTTGACAGACCGTTAGGTAAACAGATAGATATAATAGTATATATTAGATCTGACAGACCGCTAGGTAAACAGATAGATATAATAGTATATATTAGATCTGACAGACCGTTAGGTAAACAGATAGATATAATAGTATATATTAGATCTGACAGACCGTTAGGTAAACAGATAGATATAATAGTATATATTAGATCTGACAGACCGTTAGGTAAACAGATAGATATAATAGTATATATTAGATCTGACAGACCGTTAGGTAAACAGATAGATATAATAGTATATATTAGATCTGACAGACCGTTAGGTAAACAGATAGATATAATAGTATATATTAGATCTGACAGACCGTTAGGTAGGCAGCAGTCCACCAGGATGCGGGGGGGCATGAGGTGCAGACCCCACAACTCCCCCGACGACGGCCTGGGAGCCATGGCAACACGCTGTCTCACTGCTCAGCACCTAGAGACACAGACAGGCAGACAGACAGACAGACAGACAGACAGACAGACAGACAGACAGACAGACAGACAGACAGACAGACAGACGTGTCATTAGTTTGTTTCATACATTTTAAACACTTAAACCCTCAATACTAAGACTGTTGGCTCTGTACTTGGTCTGCTCTGTTTTCCCTCTTCACCAGATCCATTTTTGCCAAAACATAGCAGATCTACAAGCGTGTTGTGAGCTTGTAAATCTGCAATTTCTGGCTAATGTTCCCTTCAGAGATGCTATGGTTCAAGATGTTAATGTAACAACTTGAACCATCAGTCAAACCCACATGAAGTGTTGAATTCAGTGTCTTTGTCTGGTTCCTATGACAACGTTCTATTTGACTCATTAAAGTTAATATGAGACCTTTCATCTAAACAAGAGCTAAACCATGTTTAAAACCTCAAACATTTAGGACTTTATATTATTATTTACATAGTTTAATCCTCTACATATTAAACTATATTATTATTTACATAGTTTAATCCTCTACATATTAAACTATATTATTATTATACATATATATTTACATATTAAACTATTGTCTCAGCAATGAGACAAAAACAAAGAGATAACATGGAGTCATATAGTCATATATATATATATATATAAACATGGAGTCATATATATATATATATATATATATATATATATATATATATATATATATATATATATATATATATATATATATAAACATGGAGTCAGGATTCATGATTCCTTTCATTTAAGTTTAATTCCTTTAAGCTGCTTTGCATTGGGTTCATCACACAGACAGGTTGATCACACAGACAGGTTCATCACACAGACAGGTTGATCACACAGACAGGTTGATCACACAGACAGGTTGATCCCACAGACAGGTTGATCACACAGACAGGTTCATCACACAGACAGGTTCATCACACAGACAGGTTGATCACACAGACAGGTTGATCACACAGACAGGTTGATCCCACAGACAGGTTGATCACACAGACAGGTTCATCACACAGACAGGTTGATC
>NC_137620.1:51355458-51372958 GCF_963280865.1 Gymnoscopelus braueri | reverse complement strand
CTTATAATATAATAAATCATATTTATTATTATATTATATCAATATAATTGGAATGAGCAACACAGCTAAACATGTGGGCGGCGCCCCCAAATCATTTGCCAAAATCCCCCAACATGCTTCTGTTGGTAATCAGTCTAGTTTTGAGTGACCTGTCAGTCACACACCTGTCAGCAGGTGTGTGACTGACAGGTCGCTCAAAACCAGTCACAGGTGTGTGACTGACACCTGAACATGGGTCATGCAACTGTGTTGAGTTTGTGTTGATGCTCCAAGCAGCAACACTGCCCCCTCATGGAGACATGCCACGTTTGTCCCTTCAGGATAAGACCCATGATGCAACAGGACAAGTGAAGCTGGTGTTCTGTTATACAGAGAGACATTATGTGGTATCAGCCCTGGTACCATTTACACACTTAGGACCAGGTTCTGTGAGACTGATGAAGACAAAGGAAGACAACAACCCAAGAAGAGAAGAGAAGAGCGGTTCCTCTGCCTGTAGCTTCACTGAGGAACCAGAGGTTCCTCTGCCTGTAGCTTCACTGAGGAACAGAGGTTTACAGGTACCAAAGACACGCCTCTCAGCAGGTGTGTGACTGACAGGTCGCTCAAAACCAGCCTGATTACCAACAGGGGGGGGGGGTTGCTCATTCCACGAATGCCAGATCCTTACAAGCTGTAGCTCGTTATAAAGGTGAATCAACATTAAAAACAATATAAAACACAATAGCAATTGGTATTATTAAAGCGGAGTGTCTCTCTCCAACTCTCTATAGATATGTGGTCTCTCTCTCTCTCTCTCTCTCTCTCTCTCTCTCTCTCTCTCTCTCTCACTATAGATAAATAGTGTCTCTCTCTCTCTCTCTCTCTGTAGATACACGGTGTCTCTCTACCATCTCGTCTCCTCTCCTATCATCTTATCCTTGCGTCCTTCCCTCTTCCTCATGACCTCAGATTATGATATGGTTGCCATGACAACGGAAGCTGTGGCATTGTGGGTAGTCTGATATCAAAGGAACGCCGGGGAGAAAGAGAGAGAGAGAGAGAGAGAGAGAGAGAGACAGACAGACAGACACTGTCAGACAGACAGAGAAAGGGCTAGATAGACGAAAAAGGCTATTATACTCTCTCTCTCTCTCTCTCTCTCTCTCTCTCTCTCTCTCTCTCTCTCTCTCTCTCTCTCTCTCACTCTCTCTCTCATGGTACTCACCTCAGTGCTGTCATCCCGTCTGTCCATCCGCTAACATGTCTGTCTGTCTGTCTGTCTGTCTGTCTGTCTGTCTGTCTGTCTGTCTCTGTGTCTCGATTGGATGTCGGTCCAATTCAAGTCAAATGCTGTCTGTCTCTCTCTGTGTGTGTCTTCTAAGTGAGACTCTCTCTCTCTCTCTCTCTCTCTCTCTCTCTCTCTCTCTCTCTCTCTCTCTCTCTCTCTCTCTCAGAACAATGAAAGCGTGTGGCTCTTGAAGGGGCGGAGCCTCAGCTGTTCCGGTCCCACACACACACACACACACACACACACACACACACACACACACACACACACACACACACACACACACACACAGCCTCCTTTAGGACAGATTTATATATTAAATTAATACTCAATCAATCAATAATAATAATAAAACTATCAATGTGAATTATTTCTCTGTGTGTGTGTGTGTGTGTGTGTGTGTGTGTGTGTGTGTGTGTGTGTGTGTGTGTGTGCGCGTGTGTGTGCTTTGGGCGGGGGGTACCATTGTTCAACTTTTCCTGTTTTTAACTCTGGCTCGGTGTGTCACGCACACACACACACACACACACACACACACACACACACACACACACACACACACACACACACAGTGTTTGTTCAGTAACAGGAGTCTCCATGTCTCTCCAGCTCTTTAATAAACAGAAAATACATTTTCAGGTCAGGATACCACTTTAATCCAATCAGGAGAGAGAACTCACAGGATCCAGATGAAACAAAGGAATGAGCTGAACAACATTATATAAATGATATTGAAGAGGAAGGATGTACAGAGGCACTTGTAGGTGTAACCCCAAGGTGTATTTATTTCACCAACACAGATCAAAACATACCAAGACATTGAACTGAGTCACTGTGTAGCTTCTCACCCTCTGCTCTCTGCCTTTTATACCCAGCTGAAGCTAATCAGTCTGGACTATACCATTACTGCACCATTCACAGGGTTGTTCTAAGACATTATAAATATCTAACTAAACATAAATACATGTACATAAATAGCCTTAAAACACAAGTATAACAAGTCTCATTAACTACACAGGTTATTCAATAATTCCTTCTTCACACTACAACATCATTTACCACTCACACCAGCACATCATAACCCCCCCCCCCCCCGGCTATCCTAATATGGTCCAGCCCAATCATGCTGAAACACACAGGCAATTGTTAGGCCTTCAATCCGACCTTAAAGGAGAATTCCGGACAAATTAAGTGTTATCTTTGATGTCTCGTTACTCACCTACCGATGTGAAAAGTAGCGTTCTTTTTTTTCATATATTCCCCTGTCGTCATTTTTTAAACCCCCTCCGTTGTCATAATGGGAGCGCGTGGCTAAGGGAAATTCGTCTATTATAACCGACGCAAAGTTGTTTTTTTCACTACTAGTATTCATAGTAGAGTCTCATGATAGTCAAACATGCGTTGAAACTATCTGCGAGGCTGCCGTCAATGGCGAACGATTTAACACTGGTTGCTTGTTTCTTCCAGAACCTGGCAACTCGTGTTGCCAGAATCTGGAAACAAGCAACCAGTGTTAAATCGTTCGCCATTGACGGCAGCCTCGCAGATAGTTTCAACGCATGTTTGACTATCATGAGACTCTACTATGAATACTAGTAGTGAAAAAAACAACTTTGCGTCGGTTATAATAGACGAATTTCCCTTAGCCACGCGCTCCCATTATGACAACGGAGGGGGTTTAAAAAATGACGACAGGGGAATATATGAAAAAAAAGAACGCTACTTTTCACATCGGTAGGTGAGTAACGAGACATCAAATATAACACTTAATTTGTCCGGAATTCTCCTTTAACAATAAAACGTCTATTGCACCTCAACCATATTACACCTAGTCTCTATTGCACTTATTACACACATTACACCTGCCCATCATGATTGTCACACTTTAGTCTCCCCAGGTGGAACTCGTTGGCTGAGTGGCCATCTCAGTCATCAGGGAACAAATCAATGTATTCAACAATAAAACTAGAAAAAGTGCTCCTCGGAGCACAGGTCTCCGCCAGGTCAGGTAGGTTATTGTGGCCTCCTGGTGGCGCTATAAAAGGCCAATGTGAAAAGGGTGCCATTTGTTCTTAGGCCTTGCACGGCAATCGGACACTGCATTCATGGTTTGAGGCATTTTGTGCAACTTTTTTTTTTGCTAAATTAGACCTGCTGGTGGCGCTATAACAGGCCAATGTTAAAAGGATGGCTATTTGTTCCTCAACATAGTGTTAATGTGAGTGCAAAGTTTGACCGCAATCGGACGGTGCGTTCATAATTTGCGGAATTTTGTTCAAAACAAGCCACTACTGCTAACTTTAGATGTCAATCTTAGCCAATGAGGATGGAATATGAAAAATCAAACACATCCGTCTTGATCACATGACTATGGAGATCATGTGTACCGATTTGCGTGAAATTTGGATAAAATCGGAAGGAGTAATATAAAGAAATGTGTTTTACATAAGTCGGCCTCCTGGTGGCGCTATAAAAGGCAGATGGGAAAAATGCAGGGCAAAGGTTTTTCCTTGACCTCTAGGGAGTGCGCATACAAAGTTTTACACAGATCGGTGCAGTTATAGGTAAAAACATGAATCGGCCTGTTATAGCGCCACCATGAGGCTGATTTGAAAATTATCAAGTGGGATTTCTTCCTCAGCATAGTGGAAATACGCGTGCAAAATTTCACCGAAATTGCATGCTGTGTTCATGATTTGAGGCATTTTGTTGAAAATGGAGCACTCCTGCAAACTTTGGAAGCCATTTTTAGCCAATCAGGATGGAATATGAAAAATCTGAAAGACAAATATGTTTAATGACTATAGAGATACTGTGTACCGATTTGCGAGATTTTTGGACAAAATCTGTAGGAGTACTGTCAAAAAATATGTTTTGCACAAACCGTCTCCTGGTGGCGCTATAAAAGGCCCATGTGAAAAATTTGGGGCAGAAGTTCGGAATTGGCATCCAGGGAGTGTGTGTGCACAGTTTCGCTGCGATCAAGCCAACGGTGGCGGAGATTAGCTGGTGACAGACGGACGGACGGACGGACGGACGGACACACGGACACACGGACGGAGGGTAAAACATACTCTCTCGCCATGCCTTTCGGCCTGGCGGAGACAATAATGACATGAAATGCAAAATACGCTGTACAAATTACTAAAGTGCCAATATGCTGTGCAGTTAAGTAAACTCTGGGTTATCATATATGTGCCACATTTGTAACAGAGGTCCTCTCTGTTACAGATATATACTATAATACTTATATATACTATATACTTTATAGTTATGTTATACTATAACATTAAAGCTGATAAATGGGTACTCTCTCCTGATTGGATAACATTTGCAACCCACCTGAAAATGGATTTTCTGTTTATTAAAGTCTCTAGTAATGATTACTATCACAATATAGAGCTATTTAACACTGTTACTGAACAAACGCTCTATAGCAATGATTACTATCACAATATAGAGCTATTTAACACTGTTACTGAACAAACACTCTATAGTAATGATTACTATCACAATATAGAACTATTTAACACTGTTACTGAACAAACACTCTATAGCAATGATTACTATCACAATATAGATCTATTTAACACTGTTACTGAACAAACACTCTATAGTAATGATTACTATCACAATATAGATCTATTTAACACTGTTACTGAACAAACACTCTATAGCAATGATTACTATCACAATATAGAGCTATTTAACACTGTTACTGAACAAACACTCTATAGTAATGATTACTATCACAATATAGATCTATTTAACACTGTTACTGAACAAACACTCTATAGTAATGATTACTATCACAATATAGATCTATTTAACACTGTTACTGAACAAACACTCTATAGTAATGATTACTATCACACTATAGAGCTATTTAACACTGTTACTGAACAAACACTCTATAGTAATGATTACTATCACAATATAGATCTATTTAACACTGTTACTGAACAAACACTCTATAGCAGGGGTGTCAAACTCGCGGCCCGCGGGCATTTTGCGGCCCGCGGAAAGGTCCAGTGCGGCCCGCGAAATACTTTTACAAATAGTGAATTGATACTACCTCTAACAGACAGAGTCGGAGTTTACACGTTGCCTTGCTGAGCGTCCAAGCAGCTCTCCCCCCTCCCCCACTGGCTGGCAAGTACCTCTGATGGCCCGGTAGTCAGCCAACATTCCACAGCCAGCTGTGGACTGTTCTGGCTGATTGGCTCGTTAACCGTCTATTCAACTAGCTAGTATTCTCTCTCTCTCTCTCTCTCTCTCTCTCTCTCTCTCTCTCTCTCTCTGACAGACACACACACACACACACTCTCTCTCTCTCTCTCTCTCTGTCAGACAGACACACACACTCTCTCTCTCTCTCTGTCAGACAGACTCACTCACTCACTCACTCACTCACTCACTCACTCACTCACTCACTCACTCACTCACTCACTCACTCACTCACTCACTCTCTCTCTCTGTCAGACAGACAGACACACACACACTCTCTCTCTCTCTCTCTCTCTCTGTGTCAGACAGACACACACACACTCTCTCTCTGTCAGACAGACAGACAGACAGACAGACAGACAGACAGACAGACAGACACACACACACACACACACACGAAGAAAGGAAAGGAGGAGCTCGCACTATGAGCTTGTAGATCTGCTATTTTTTTTAAATCATGGAAATCTTTACAAATGTCTCCTAAATCCTAACAGTTTTCTGAAACACTTATGTTGCTATAATATGTGGTTCTCTAACTTTTTTATGTCTATATATATATATATATATATATATATATAATATAGTTTCCTTGTTGAAGGTATGCCTGCATAAAAAGAATGTTGTGTACAGTGATCTATAGCTGAAACCTGAGAACAATGGGCACACATTAGCTAACAGAAACAAAAAATGTAAATGTTATTGGCCGTTCTGATGAGAACATTATCATAACCACACACATTACCTCACACATTACCAGGTAATGAATTTAATTGTTGTATTTCAAATGGATGGGCTCATTACAAATTGCATTGTTTGATTTTAATGTAAATAATTAAAGTAGCTAATCTTCATAAAACATTTTTTAAAGTGATATACTGTAGTTATAGCAGTGACTGAGATGTAGTGGAGTAGAAGTAAAAGTTCTGGAAATTGGAAATACTCTAGTAAAGTAAAACTCAAATCTTTAGGTACAGTACTTGAGTAAATGTAATTAGTTACTTTACACCACTGTTCTATAAATGTAATTATTTAACCACCCACACACATTACCAGGTATTGTTTAACTTCAAATTGAATTATTGTACTTAAAATGGTTTATAATAATAATAATAATAATAACAAGACAAGACAACAGATTGAAAAACAATGCTGTATAACTGAATGCGTGTGAGCGCGCATGTGCGTCCGCAACTGGTTCCTGCCCACCTCAAGTCACCATTTGACCAATCTTGCCCGGACACCAAAATGAGTTCGACACCCCTGCTCTATAGTAATGATTACTATCACAATATAGATCTATTTAACACTGTTACTGAACAAACACTCTATAGTAATGATTACTATCACACTATAGAGCTATTTAACACTGTTACTGAACAAACACTCTATAGTAATGATTACTATCACAATATAGATCTATTTAACACTGTTACTGAACAAACACTCTATAGTAATGATTACTATCACACTATAGAGCTATTTAACACTGTTACTGAACAAACACTCTATAGTAATGATTACTATCACAATATAGATCTATTTAACACTGTTACTGAACAAACACTCTATAGTAATGATTACTATCACAATATAGAGCTATTTAACACTTTTACTGAACAAACACTCTATAGTAATGATTACTATCACAATATAGAGCTATTTAAAGGTAGGGTAAGTGATTTTCTTTGGTTATAATAAGTGTTAAATAGCTCTTTATTATTATTGTAGTAATATAATATAATAGTAACAGTCGACCAACATTTTTTCGTCATATTTTTAGTGACAAAATTAACACTGGTGTTGGCTGAGATTTTTTACAATGATCTTTGTCTCCCTCTAGTGGCCATAATGCATACAATACAAACATCCGACAAAATAATCCAAACGTTCCAAACATCCAGATATTAAAATTTCACTTGATTTAAACAAACCTGCTGAGGACAGAGGATGCGTTATGAGCTTGTAGATCTTCTATTTTCACTACTTCTTGAAAAGTTTTTTTCTTTCTTTTCCCCCTTTTTTTAATGGAATTTCTTTGATTTCTCTTCAATTGTATTTATGAAATTCTTTTGAATAACAAACAAACAAACAAACAAATACATGTAACCTTACAGATATATACAATAAACACACACATTAAAAACTAAATAAATACACACAAACAAACAGATACATGTAACCTTACAGATATATACAATAAATACACACATAAAAACTAAATAAATACAAACAAACAAACAGATACATGTAACCTTACCTGTATGGAGTGTATACAAACAGCAACGAAGATGGCAACTTCTTCACTACACTTCCCATGATCCTCTGTAGTCCTCTGAGAGCAGCGGGGGTGGAGTGGAGAGAGAACTACACTTCCCATGACGTTATGTAGTCCTCTGAGAGAGACAGGAGCGGAATGGAGAGAGAGAACTACACTTCCAACAATGATTTGTAGTCCTCTGAGAGAGAGAGAGAGAGAGAGAGAGAGAGAGAGAGAGAGAGAGAGAGAGAGAGAGAGAGAGAGAGAGAGAGAGAGAGGAAGAGAGAGAGAGAGAGAGAGAGAGAGAGAGAGAGAGAGAGAGAGAGAGAGAGAGAGAGAGAGAGAGAGAGAACTACACTTCCCATGACACTTTTGTAGTTCTAAAGTAGCCTGCCGAACACCGCAGATCTACAAGGATCTTGTAGATCTGCGGTGTTCGTACGGTGAAATATAAACCTGATTCTTCAGGAGGTTAATCAAAAAAAACGTGCGCTGGCGCGTGCACGCAGGTCGGTGGCGTGCACGTGAGTAAACAATAAGACGGTGTGACCTGCGTTCTTTCACACGCACGACGCGCACGCGCATGAAACGACCGTTTAAAAAAGAAAATAATAATCCTATTTATTATGATCACACACACACACACACACACACACACACACACACACACACACACACACACACACACACACACACACACACACACACACAGTGGCAGAGATATTTTTACGTAAGTAAAAGTAGCAAAACCACAATATAGAAATACTCTGTGACAAGTTAAAAGGCCTGTGTTGAGTGTTCAGAATATGTTACTTGAGTAAAAGTACAAAAGTGTATGTAAAATGTAAAAGTACTAGAATGTTTGAAAATAGCAGATCTACAAGCTCACAACACGTCGCGATGCGACGTGTTGTGAGCTTGTAGATCTGCTATTTTCAAATAGCCTTGGTATAAAATAGGGCTGAAGTGGTTAATGTATGTTTTATAATGTAATAATCTTTATCTGCAAAGTAAATAGTAACTAAAGTTTTCAAATAATTGTAGTGGAGTAAAAGTATAATATTTGCCTCTGAGATGTAGTGGAGTAGAAGTAAAAGTACTGAAAACTGGAAATACTCCAGTAAAGTAAAAAAATACCTCAAAATCGTAATTAAGTACAGTACTTGAGTAAAAGTACTTAGTTACTTTCCACCACTGCACACACAGTCCCGCCTCCTCCCTTCTATTCCACGCTGAAGGGCGGGAGCGCTGATTGGCCGTTCAGCGGGGAGGGGAGTTGGGCGTGACTCGGTTCCGCGTCGTGTGATTGGTCCGCTGGGACGCCCGTCAGAGCGACCACCACGCGTGCCTTTGAGATCCCATCGCCCCGGAGGGACAGTGAGCTGTGATTGGCTGGTAGTGATGAATGACGTTTTATATTTTAAATGTTTAGTTTGTTACTATGGTAATAATATAAAATATAAACTTCAGCATCAAATCAAAACAATTATAAAAAAATAATATATTTATACATTAATACACACATTAATACATTAAAATCACATTATAAACAATACATATATGTATACATAAAATATATACATTGCATTATAAATTATACATATATTTACATAAATTATAGTTGAGAAGGGAATAAAAAACATGAATAAATTACATTAAATTACATTATAAACAATACATATATTTATATAAATTGTAGTTGTAAAAGGGAATGAAAACATGAATAAATTATATTAAAAGGACATTATAAACTTTACATATATTTACATAAATTATAGCTGTGGAAGTGAATGAAAAATATGAAGATCTTAAGGTTCTATAGATCTATACATACTGGTTAAGGGTCTATAGATCTATACATACTAGTTAAGGGTCTATAGATCTATACATACTGGTTAAGGGTCTATAGATCTATACATACTAGTTAAGGGTCTATAGATCTATACATACTGAGGGTCTATAGATCTATACGTACTGGTTAAGGGTCTATAGATCTATACATACTGGTTAAGGGTCTATAGATCTATACATACTGGTTAAGGGTCTATAGATCTATACATACTGGTTAAGGGTCTATAGATCTATACATACTAGTTAAGGGTCTATAGATCTATACATACTGAGGGTCTATAGATCTATACGTACTGGTTAAGGGTCTATAGATCTATACATACTGGTTAAGGGTCTATAGATCTATACATACTGGTTAAGGGTCTATAGATCTATACATACTGGTTAAGGGTCTATAGATCTATACATACTGGTTAAGGGTCTATAGATCTATACATACTGGTTAAGGGTCTATAGATCTATACATACTGGTTAAGGGTCTATAGATCTATACATACTGGTTAAGGGTCTATAGATCTATTGACTTGATTCATTGATTCATTAAATACTTCATTAGAAGTAAAAAGAGCAGATAAAGTACAGATCTATAAAAGGTCTGTTAAGAGGATTTATGGCTTGTTTCCATTGTGGTCCTTTGTACTCAATTCACAGAGACGTCATTTAGATCTACAAGCTCACAGTGCGTGGCTATCCGCCGTGCTGTGAGCTTATAGATCTGCTATTCTCACTCGTATAAAGACATTTAATTTATTAAAAACAAAACAACAAAATAAACATAAAAACTAGGATATACCTTCTAACTTATCAACGGTTTCCATGGAGACCACAAACTGAGCAATCACAGCGAGACAGGGGGGCGGGGCCGTCCTCCCGGGCTATGGGGTCCAGGGACTGTGTCTGTATAAAAAGACGAGACTGGAGCCGCGCGAGACACTGTGAGAACAGCATGAAACACGTGCACGCACGCACACATACATACATATATACACACACGCACGTCACACACGCACACACACACACACGCACGCAGTTAGCATGCTAACGCGCTAGCATCTACGTTGTTGTTGTCTTTTAGTTTTTACAGCGGATGTGACGTCACGCACCAGGAAGTATCTGGTTAGCAATGAGTGTGGCTAGCAGCGGGAGCTAACGGTGTGTAGCAAGTTTTGTGTGTTTTGTGTGTTTTGTGTGTTTTGTGTCGTTTGTTTTGTTTACTTTTTTCTCTCGTCTGTTTAAGTAGGGGCGCGTGCACGCGTGCGTGCGTCGCAATTAACTATTCATGAGCAGGCGTGGAGATATCGCGCAGTTAGGGGCGTGGCTTATGTAAATTAGATTACCGTGTTGTTGTGGAGTGTGTGTGTGTGTGTGTGTGTGTGTGTGTGTGTGTGTGTGTGTGTGTCATTATGGTAAGGCATTGTGAGCTTGTAGATCTGCTATAACAGATTTGGTGTTAAAGGGATAGTTCACCCCAAAATAACCCTTTACTTACTCCTCATGAAACCTTGAATTCATGGAGATTTATTCTTTTTTATTGCTTCTTCCTGAGACAATAATTTGATGAGCGGCGGAGTGTGGGGACCCCCCAACATAACTATAAATAATGATTATTTATAATCATATTTGAACTGGGGACCCCCCAAAATAATTATAAATAATCATATAATCATATAGTATAGTATATCATATAATCATATAGTATAGTATATATATATAATCATATAGTATAGTATATCATATAATCATATAGTATAGTATATCATATAATCATATAGTATAGTATATCATATAATCATATAGTATAGTATATATATATAGTATTATAGTTTGATGATTACTTTTGGCTTTTTATTGGTCTTATGAATCAAAATCTAAATTGTACTAAATTAAGTACAGTACTTGAGTAAATGTACTTAGTTACTTTACACCACTGCCAATGGCCCAATGGGATTGTGCGACGCGTTTTTTCCTTGCTTGTGATTGGCTGTCGTGTCTGTGTGTCTCTCTGACATCATCCAGATGATCGAGATGTCATTGGACAAAGAGACCGTCCTGTCTCCTGATAGGACGGCCATCAGACCGCCCGTCAAAGCGAGCCCCGCCTTCCCGGCCCCCGTCGGCCTATCGGAGCAGCCCAAAGTGGTGGGCGGGAACGGGAAGACACGCCCCCTGCGACCGAAGAATGGTGTCCAGCTCCAAGCCCCGCCCTCCGGCCCTCCTCCTCAGCGAATGGCGAAGCGGCGCTACACGGTGGGCGGAGCCGGCCTGAAGGGATCGGCCAATAAGCGCCGTCGGCGCATCAACAGCGACCAATCAGCAGAGGCCGTTCTGCCGAGTCACTTCCTGCTGGGCGGGAACATCTTTGACCCGCTGAACCTCAACTCCTTATTGGACGACGAAGTTAACAGGTACACACACACACTACACTACACTACACTACACTACACTACACTACACTACACTACACTACACTACACTACACTCTCACACACACACACACACACACACACACACACACACACAGTACAATGACCCTACATTTCAGAGATAGTTCATTGTATTTAAAGACCTAAAGAGAAGAATACAAATGTTTATTTTAAAAGCCAAACCCTTGTTTTCTATACTTTAGTAAAACTATTCTAATTTTTACTTCTTCATCCATTCATAATAGTATTATTAAAATCTATGTTTTATCAACTAACTGGCTCTGCAAAGCGGAGCAGTGGAGCCTGTCATCAGGGGGAGGGCTGTGTGTGTGTGTGTGTGTGTGTGTGTGTGTGTGTGTGTGTGTGTGTGTGTGTGTGTGTGTGTGTGTGTGTGTGTGTGTGTGTGTGTGTCGAGAAACGCAGCCCAAAAACACACTCGCCCTGGTTGGTATACCGTTTGAATCGGAATTGACCATATAAACACTTTATTCTTCTCTGTTTGGAACACATGCATTCCTTCGTGCATGTCTGTGCTTAGTAGTGCTGTCAGAATTGTCCAAAAATGACCCATCAAATCTATCTATCAAATCTCTAATTCGGCCACGGTTGGTGCTGAGAAGCGCTCGCTCCTGCGGGATAAAATGAATGATTCTATTCTATAGCGTCATTTAATAAGCCTTTAATTGCGAACGCGGAAGGAGGCGCGGCGAAGCTGCGCCTCCGACCAAGTGGAGCTTACTATATCATCGTGCTTGCGTTGTGTGTGTGTCCGTCTGTCCCATATTTATGGTCTTTCCGTCTGTGTTCACGCTCTCATTCTCTCATTGGCTCGCTCCCCCATGTGACTCGAAACTCCGTGCTGAAATGCCAGTCCTCCGTTTTTAAAAAGATTCCCTGGCCACATGACAAAGATAAAAATAAATCCCTGTCCACACATACATGCAGAAACGCATTGATCAGCTGCAAGTTTCAATTTTATTAATTTTATATATGAGGGGCCAAACACATGTTTAATCACATGTTACGGCCCAATACTGAAATAGCTGCATTATTTTAATAGCATACGTGAACAAAAATAAACCAAAACAACATTATTAGGGCTGCAGCTACAGCGTAAACAGATGAGTTTTACTTCATCAACTCATTCCATGGGCAGCCGGAACGGTCGTCCCAAAACACCAGAGGGTTTTTGTCACAGTGAATGAGTTACAGCATGTTTTCATAATAATACAAGAAAAACGTGACACTCGGCATAATGAGTAGCTTATACTTTCTACTTTAAGTATATTTTGATGCCAATACTTTTGTACTTCTGCCATAAATGAGCGTGCCTTGTTTCATAGACTGTAAGTGTTGCTCTCTCTCTCTCTCTCTCTCTCTCTACATTTATTATTATAATGACCATGAGAAATGTGACAAGTCGTGTATAGGGTAGCCTAAGTTTTACCTTGTCTGGTACCAATACAATACAAAAAGAAAGAAACTGGTCTGAACTTGTAGATCTATTTTCGCATTAAACCGGCGATAACAAAGGAACGCAGGCTCGCACCGCATACAACGCTGCCTGGCCAGGAGTCAGTGCGTTGCCTGCGACCGACAGACCTCCGCCACAGAGGCACAGGGGGGCTATTGCCTCCTCCCCATGCCCACCAGGGGAAGCTCTGCCCCGGGTAGTGGAGCCGGGCGGCCCCTGGTCCATGCCCGGGCGTAGGCAGGAACCACTTTGCGCATGTCAAAAGTTATGTTCCGAATGAATGCTTTGGGTCATGTAAACCATGGGTTCCCAAACTTATTGTCTGTCTATCCTCTGAAACAAAAGGGTTTATAGTGAGAACTATTCACTGTGGGTACGACGCAACACCCTCACTCTCACAGATCCATGATTTCATTCTTTTTATAATAAACCGGTAAAATCAGGCAAAAATAAGAATTAAAAAACATAAACCTAACCTAACCTAATCCTAACCCTAACCCTAACCCTAACCCTAACCCTAACCTAACCTAACCTAATCCTAACCCTAAAACCGAAATAGTAAGTAACCAAAAAAAACAAAAACTAACAAAATCCGCCCAATGCGCGCGCATGCATGTGACCCGTGATGTCATGTGACCCGTGATGTCATGTGACCCGTGATGTCATGTGACCCGTGATGTCATGTGACCCGTGATGTCATGTGACCCGTGATGTCATGTGACCCGTGATGTCCCACAAAAGGGGTTCACTGTCCCTCGATGGGCCTGTTTGGAGTCAGGTCAGGTCAGGTCAGGTCACCCTGTCTACTGCTCATGTCCAGGTTTGTAATAGGGATGCCAGGGTTCAAGTGGTTAATATTTTTTTTTTTTTTTTTTTATTCCTATCACACACAGATTTGGCGGCCCCCCTGTAGTAACTCTGAGGACCCCCTGTAGTAACTCTGAGGACCCCCTGTAGTAACTCTGAGGACCCCCTGTAGTAACTCTGAGGACCCCCTGTAGTGACTCTGAGGACCCCCTAGGGGTCCCGGGCTGTTGAAGCCCAATGCTCTATAGAATAAATGAATATTAATTCCCTGCTGTTGGAAAGTCTACTCTGCACTAAGTGGGCTGTTGCAATGTTAACTTTGTCCACTAGAGGGAGACAGAGACTAGAGAGTGAAAACTGAAACCTTACAGATCACCATGTTCTTTGATTGATTAATTGATTGATTGATTGAATACTTAATCAACATGATTGTTAAGTACAGTAAGTACAGTAAGTACAGTAAGTACAGTAAGTACAGTCACAGGTTCTGCTTAAAGGATAACACAAAAAGCCCCGGAGGCCTTGTTTCCATTGTGGTCCATTGTACTCAATTAATCATGAATACAATACAATACAAAACATAATAAAGCTCTGTAGAATAAACAGGTCTATTTACAGAGAAAGGAGGGGTGGGGGAAGGGGGGTATTTAAAGAGTTAAACTATGTTCACTTATATTATATTCTGAGGACAGGAAGTATTTAATGTTAGTTTATAGTTTATAGTTTATAGTTTGGGTTGAGAGTCTATAGAACAGTTATGTACTTTAACATCTCGTTCTGAATCTAATCTAAACTAATCTATGGCTTTATTAATGCTGATTTAAATACATATTATTATTATTATTATATATAGAATAGTGTGTGTGTGTGTGTGTGTGTGTGTGTGTGTGGGGGGATAGATACTTTTTTGTACATTTCCTGATAAAAGTAACTAACTCCTATGACTCCTCCCCCTCTTCAGGGCGACCAATCAGGAGACCCCTCAGTGCTCGCCCCTGCCGCTGCGGGGCGGAGACCCCGTGGAGATCCTTCTCCCTCGCGACCACAGCGACCCGCTCAGCCTCAGCCAACCGGGAGAGCCGCTCAGCCTGGGGGGCGGGGCCAGGGGTGGGACCTGCAGGAGTAGGCGGAGACACCGCAACCGGGGAGGCGGGGACAGAGCAGGAAGGGGAGGAGTCAAGGAGGCGACGGCGGCCAGTGTGTTTGCAGGTAGAAACATGAATATTCATGAATATGATTATGAGTTAATTTATTCATGTTGTGACTAAATATCCCTTATTTTAATTGTATTTTTACGTTTCCTATGTACTTTAAAAATACATATTATTTCAATATGTATATATATATACATATTGAAATATATATATATACATATTTATATATATATAAATATATATATATAAATATATATATATATATACATATATATATATACATATATATATATATATATATATATAAATATATATATATATATATATATATATATATATATATATATATATATATGTATATATATATGTATATATATATATGTATATATATATATATATATATATATATATATATAAATATGTATATATTTCAATATGTATATATATATATATATATAAATATGTATATATATATATTTCAATATGTATATATATATATATATTGAAATATATATATATACATATTTATTTATATATATATATATATATATATATATATATATATATATATATATATATATATACATATATATATATATATATATATATATATATATATATATATATATATTTAATTTAAAAAAAATCTGTATTCAAACCTCCGTCCCCGACCCGTGCGCTCGTGAACATTTGCGGTTTTTGGGCGTTTTTTTTGTTACTTTATTTCGGTTCTAGGGTTAGAGTTAGGCAGAAGTGACCGGGCGGATAAGGAGAACAACATGAATAGGAATAATGTAGAAACTCTGGAGCCGTGTTCATGATTTGAGGCATTTTGTGCAAAACGAGACACTCCTGCGAAGTTAAGAAGCCAATCATAGCCATAGCCAATCAGGATGGAATGTGAGATGCTTCTTGATCACATGACTATAGAGATACTGTGTAGCGATTTGCGTGATGTTTGGACAAATATAATATCAAAATTGTTTTTCGCAAAAAGCTGCCTCCTGGTGGCGCTATAACCAGTGTTGGGCAAGTTACTTTTAAAAAGTAACTAGTTATAGTTATAGTTACTGCTCTCAAAAAAGTAACTTGTTACTTTATTAGTTACTAATTTTTTTAAGTAACTAGTAACTAGTTACTTAACTTTACTTTCAAAATAACAACAATAAAAATAAAGGTTTTTGTGTTTTTTTTTTTGGTTTCTGTGGCACAGGAAGAGAAAAGACAACTCCCTATTATTGTAGCAATTATTATGAAATGTAGTGGAACAATAAAACACACAAGATATGTATAGACATTTTGACAGGCATCTTTGGCATCTACTGTATATCTTCAGGCATCTATTGTAGCCTTAACAACTAAGTAGTGCACTTTTACAAATGTATTTTTGAGCTCAACTTCCATTTTTGCATATTCAATGTCGATTTTTGTCTGTTTAGCTGGTGTTGTTCCATCTGGATCACTGCTGGTTGTAGAGACGGTGGGGTCTTTGGGAACCACTTTTATAGCCCCATGTACTGTACTGAGGTCCCCCATGTACTGTGCAGATTGGCATTGCTGTTATTGGATGTGGATAATGCTTTCTGTCCTGCACAGAGTTTACATTTAACAGTAATATTTTTTGCATCTTTTATCCCTGCATATTCAAAATAGTGGCTAAATCACCAAGTTGTAAAGCTGCTGCTGCTGTCGTTTGCCATTTGTGTGTGTGTGTGTGTGTGTGTGTGTGTGTGTGTGTGTGTTGCCGGTGGCCGCGTTGCCGTGTGTGTGTGTGTGTTAGCAAGCGTTTGTGTATTTCCCCATAAGACAAGACCCGCCCAACTCTGTCTCTGATTGGCTTAACCTGAAATTTTACCCCACGTTAAACAATCATCGTCCTCTCTAGCACTTTCACTTTTTCATCATGTTAGAGTGAGAGGGACCGCTGTATCCAACCTGCTGGCTGCTGCGGGCTCCCTGCCTGTTAAATGAAGGCAGAGAGAGGAAGGCTGCTCCGCAGAAAACTGTTCATTTGGATCACATAACGTAACGCAAGTA